>NC_086338.1:12976763-13281034 GCF_032445375.1 Bacillus rossius redtenbacheri | reverse complement strand
ACCACAGTCGCGCGGTTTACCTGAGCCACTCACTGTCCACTCCGGGGATAGTGATTGTGCGGGCGCGTAGCTGGTTCTGAGATCTTGCCAAACGTAGAGGTCTCCTTGGTGCGTTCATCTTTAAATAAGTCACATTTAACCTAAAAATTGTGCAGATTAGTTCCATTGTGTCATATCGGTAGAGACCGGAAAAATTCGCGGGTTCAAGTCATGAAATACTATCATACAAACAACTGTATCTTTATAATGCTTCTGTGATTGACTCACAGTTTATCTGAAGGAATTTGAGCCAATGAAAAACCTTCAACCAAAACAGTATCGAATCGCAAGCGTCCCAGTTGGCAGGTGTCACGAGTCAATAGCCAACGAGCAGGTGGCATTTGCCTGAGTGTGTAGAGGATTGTGGAGTCTACCCTAGAGGTCATCGAACTCGCGAATATTTCCAGTCTCTACATATCGGTATCTATTCCAGATATATTCCTCGACTTATAACAGCATAATGCATTCCAGTAGTATATAATAGGGCATCCGAGGACTGGCGCTGGCGCGTGGAGCCGGAGCCGGTGTCCGCCATATTGGATTGTGACGTCACGGCGGCCATCTTGGATGAGTGTAACGGGACATAGCGTAACGGGACAAGTTTGACCTTGACCTTTGACCCTCAAAATTCGCCAAAATTGGGCAAAAATTGCCCAAAATTCCTCAAAATTCGTCAAAATTTACATTTCTGTGAAAAAAATTCCGCCAAAAATTCTCAAAAAATTCCACAATCCAAAAATTAGAATTTCTAAAAATCCACAAAAGTCGTTTTGCCCTAGAAAGAACCCAAATTCCTAAAAGCGGCTTAAAACTCCTAAGTGCTAGCCGCTCTAAGCCGCCGAGGTCATGACCTTGAAAACTAGAATGCCATGACAGCCATATTGGATGATGACGCCACCGTTGCAGTTTCCGTTACGGCCGCCATCTTTAACTTTTTTATTTATTATCCGATTTTAATGAAATTTTTTTTAAAAATTATAAAAAAAATTAAATAATAAAATTTTAATAAAAAAATATTTAAAAAACAAACATTTACGACACGGAGTTCGGAGTCCTCGGTTCGAACCCGGTGAGGGCAAAAAAAAAATTAAAAATGGCGACCGATCCTTCCCTCGTGGTGGGTGCTAGCAGACTGACTCCCACCACTTTTCTTAAAGCATATATATCGTCACCTAGTATGACGTCATGTCCGCCATCTTGCCTTCGTTGCTCGAGACCACCATCTTGTTTTCGTCGGCGAGAGTGCGCTGACGCCATGTTAGTTTAGTTCTTATCCGCTAGAGTGCAGTAATCATTTAGTACTGTGACACCCACCATCTTGAAATTTGGCCGCCATCTTGAAAATCCGTAATTATTTAGCTAGAAATTCGGGAAAAGTTCCAAAATTCATTAAATAAATCACTCATTAACTTACATATTGATTCGATCGATTCCTGTCCTCGGTTCGATACCCGATCGATGCAATAATGTTTAATTTTATGTAAAAAATAATAATTTCAATAAACCATGTTCAACATTCGTAAAGAGACTTTAAATCATCTACTACCATCATCCTATCAGACAACAAGACCACCATATTGGAAATTCGTAATTGTAATGCTAGAGATTCGGGAAAAAGTTCAAAATTCATTAAATAAATTTGTAATCCATATAATGATTGATTGGATCGACTTAGGTCCTTGGTTCGATCCCTGGCCGATACAAAACAACTTTAATTTAAAAAAAATACTAAAAAAGTGTTAGGTTTGAGAAAATAAAAACACCACAAGTTCTTTTAAAAAAATTTTATTACATAAATTCAATACACTACTACAAGTACAAAAAAAACACTGACAAATTACTAAAGCCTTTTGGATTCCTCGATTCAAACAGTCTTCTTATTGTACGGACTAAGCCTTTTACATGACTTTAAATGTCTATCCGATCCGGTCATCACCGCAGCCAGAGACGGACTGAAGTTCATATCACTTATATAGTCTCATTAGCAAGTACAACACATGAGTCAAATCAATAACCAGGTTCATTATACGTCTCGGAGCATTTTTTATAATGACGATGTAAGCTATCGAGACGTGAAATTAGTTTATTGCACTTATTGCACTGAAATTGTATTCTTTGAACATTATTAGAACAACCGCTTCTTTCATGTCTGCGAGCATTTGAGGTGATAGTAAATGATGCATTACAGTATTTGCACTGATGCGAAGTACGCTCTTCATTAATTGAAGTATTCAATGCTGATGAAACTTCAGCTGATGGTGGAACAGCACATATCGAAGTCTCCTCCAGTGTTGTCAGAGGCGTTGCCAACGGGATCTGCTCCAACATAGTCAGCACTGACGTCATGGTTCCCGTAGTCGATGGTACATCCTCCATCGAGTTCGACGTTAAAGTCGGTAAAGATGCCATCGAAGTCTCAAGAACAGGCAATTACACGACTTATGCACCAGAAGAAACAAACTAGGTGATCCGTACACCGTCGACGGCAGTAACAAACTGAGCGTCCTGCTGTCTAGGACTCGTTTATATACATTAACCGGTTTGATCAATACGCTAGTCAAATCAAGAACAATTTACTAAAATACTAGAGTCAAAACAACATTAAAAAAATAGAAGCACCATCAACAAAAAAGGAAGCACATTTGGAAGCACCATCGAAAAGGCAGCACATTCGGAAGCACCGACTACGAAAAGGCAGCACATTTGGAAGCACCGACAACGAAATGGCAGCACATTTGGAAGCACCGACTACGAAAAGGCAGCACATTTGGAAGCACCGTCATCGAAAAGGCAGCACATTTGGAAGCACCATCGAAAAGGCAGCACATTCGGAAGCACCGACTACGAAAAGGCAGCACATTTGGAAGCACCGACAACGAAATGGCAGCACATTTGGAAGCACCGTCAACGTAAAGGCAGCACATTTAGAAGCACCGACAACGAAAAGGCAGCACATTTGGAAGCACCGACAACGAAAAGGCAGCACATTTTGGATGCATCATCGAATAAGGAAGCACATTTGGAAGCTCCATCAACTAAAAAAGGCAAAAAGGAAGCACAAGTTACGAGATCTAAGTCTTAGTAAGAAATCATAATACAAGAAATAAAAACATTACATTCTTATAATTTAAATTATATATTTTATTGCTTTACATTATACAAATGCAAGTAAAACAAGTCATTATTGTATGTAGCCAGCATTCCTCAGTTCCTTGAGTATGAAGGATATTTCTTTGATGCACGAATAGTTTCCTGCACAAAGCGAACCATGTTGAAGTCTTAGCCGGTCAACCAATATGTTTGGATCTTTCCATGATGTGTAATCATTCTCTTCTACAACCATCTTCCTTGCACCTTTATAATAAATATTATGATCTCTGGTGTCTTCCGTTTTACCACCAACCGCATGGTAACTTTCATGTTTGAGACGGTGATCATCACAAGCTTGATCAGATTTATTTAATATATCACGTCGTTTCCATCGTTTCGGTCTCAGGACACCACCACATTCTTCGATCTTGGCAGCTTTAGGTGCTTCATCATAGTCTATGTCTTTGTCAACAGCCTCAGAGTCACTGTAACAATCACCGTAGAAGGAATCGTCTTCACCCAATTTACCGTAATAATTCGATGTTGATGATGTTGAAGTGTCTTCATCGTCTTCATGCTTCCTTTTTAGGAGTCCATCATTTTTACAAAGTAGGAAAGATCTACTTGAATTCGGCTGGAATATATTCTCACTTTTCAAGTTAAGGATTCTTCCATTGTCTTCATTCTTCCGTAAATCATCAACCTTCTTCAATTTAAGTTCTTTGTCGAGATCGGAAGAACCAAGAAAATTATTGTCGTAATGCAGATCACTCTTCCTTAGGCTAGTAGATTCATCGTTGTCCTCTAGCTTGTACGCAGGCTTGGCGCTACAAGTTCTGCCATGTCTTTTTAGGCTCTCTCTCCGCGTAAACGACTTGCTACATCGAACACAACTTATCATATTGCGCAGGGGATTTTTAACACAGTCATTCTTCTCGTGTTGTCTTTTATTCTTTCTCAAGATAAACTCTTTACTGCAAAACTTACACCTATGTTCTTTCGATACAGCGTCAGATCCCAAATCGGAATTCATATTAGTTACTGAGACTTATACCAGATACCAATTGAGTGTTTTAAATTAGATTCAATACTTAAATAGAAATTTTTTCAAATTTCATCAGCGAGAATTAATATATCTCATGCAAAAGTACTTTATGCATGTAGTTCTGCTTTTCAACAACAGATGTCGCCACATGTTGCTTGCAGGTAAATAATATTTAGTTCTTTTATGCGGGATGCGGGATGCTCACTAACGATCGCAAAAGAAGGATGGCTTCGCTAGACTCCAAGGAAAAGGAAGTTCGTCTTGCATGTTGGTGCTCCACAGATGTCTCATGGCGCAATATTAATTTGACTGAGTAATGATATTTGTTAATTCCACCTGATAAAAATATTACAAGTTTTGATTTAGTAGCAGAAATTATCAAATTAAATGTAACTCCAAATAAAATGACATGTCTCATTAGACCAAAAAAAATCCATGCAGAGAGCGGTTTCTCAGAATAGTCAGAAACACTTGAAGAAACCACAGGAATGATTGCAAGAACACGGGAAAAACTATCAAAATATTGTCAAGAATAATCAGGAGCACACTGAGAAAACCACCATAATATTAACAATAATAATCGGAAGCACACGGAGAAAACCATCATAATATTGACCAGATTAATCGGAAAAACACAGAAAAAACCACCACATGTTTTCTTTGATATCATAAAATTACAAGAAAAAATATAAAAAATAAAAATAAATTAATAAAAAAAAAATAAAAAAAAAAATGCATAAATTTCTGGCTTGCACAAAAACTCTATCTTTGCTCAACAATGATAAGTTTACAAGCTAGCAGAAACTGTTTATGCATTTTTATTTTTTTTTATTTTTTTATTAATTTATTTTTATTTTTAAATATTTTTTCTTGTAATTTTATGATATCAAAGAAAACATGTGGTGGTTTTTTCTGTGTGCTTCCGATTAATCTGGTCAATATTATGATGGTTTTCTCCGTGTGCTTCCGATTATTATTGTTAATATTATGGTGGTTTTCTCAGTGTGCTCCTGATTATTCTTGACAATATTTTGATAGTTTTACCCGTGTTCTTGCAATCATTCCTGTGGTTTCTTCAAGTGTTTCTGACTATTCTGAGAAACCGCTCTCTGCATGGATTTTTTTTGGTCTAATGAGACATGTCATTTTATTTGGAGTTACATTTAATTCTATAATTTCTGCTACTAAATCAAAACTTGCAATATTTTTATCAGGTGGAATTAACAAATATCATTACTCAGTCAAATTAATATTGCGCCATGAGACATCTGTGGAGCACCAACATGCAAGACGAACTTCCTTTTCCTTGGAGTCTAGCGAAGCCATCCTTCTTTTGCGATCGTTAGTGAGCATCCCGCATCCCGCATAAAAGAACTAAATATTATTTACCTGCAAGCAACATGTGGCGACATCTGTTGTTGAAAAGCAGAACTACATGCATAAAGTACTTTTGCATGAGATATATTAATTCTCGCTGATGAAATTTGAAAAAATTTCTATTTAAGTATTGAATCTAATTTAAAACACTCAATTGGTATCTGGTATAAGTCTCAGTAACTAATATGAATTCCGATTTGGGATCTGACTCTGTATCGAAAGAACATAGGTGTAAGTTTTGCAGTAAAGAGTTTATCTTGAGAAAGAATAAAAGACAACACGAGAAGAATGACTGTGTTAAAAATCCCCTGCGCAATATGATAAGTTGTGTTCGATGTAGCAAGTCGTTTACGCGGAGAGAGAGCCTAAAAAGACATGGCAGAACTTGTAGCGCCAAGCCTGCGTACAAGCTAGAGGACAACGATGAATCTACTAGCCTAAGGAAGAGTGATCTGCATTACGACAATAATTTTCTTGGTTCTTCCGATCTCGACAAAGAACTTAAATTGAAGAAGGTTGATGATTTACGGAAGAATGAAGACAATGGAAGAATCCTTAACTTGAAAAGTGAGAATATATTCCAGCCGAATTCAAGTAGATCTTTCCTACTTTGTAAAAATGATGGACTCCTAAAAAGGAAGCATGAAGACGATGAAGACACTTCAACATTATCAACATCGAATTATTACGGTAAATTGGGTGAAGACGATTCCTTCTACGGTGATTGTTACAGTGACTCTGAGGCTGTTGACAAAGACATAGACTATGATGAAGCACCTAAAGCTGCCAAGATCGAAGAATGTGGTGGTGTCCTGAGACCGAAACGATGGAAACGACGTGATATATTAAATAAATCTGATCAAGCTTGTGATGATCACCGTCTCAAACATGAAAGTTACCCTGAGGTTGGTGGTAAAACGGAAGACACCAGAGATCATAATATTTATTATAAAGGTGCAAGGAAGATGGTTGTAGAAGAGAATGATTACACATCATGGAAAGATCCAAACATATTGGTTGACCGGCTAAGACTTCTACATGGTTCGCTTTGTGCAGGAAACTATTCGTGCATCAAAGAAATATCCTTCATACACAAGGAACTGAGGAATGCTGGCTACATACAATAATGACTTGTTTTACTTGCATTTGTATAATGTAAAGCAATAAAATATATAATTTAAATTATAAGAATGTAATGTTTTTATTTCTTGTATTATGATTTCTTACTAAGACTTAGATCTCGTAACTTGTGCTTCCTTTTTGCCTTTTTTAGTTGATGGAGCTTCCAAATGTGCTTCCTTATTCGATGATGCATCCAAAATGTGCTGCCTTTTCGTTGGCGGTGCTTCCAAATGTGCTGTCTTTTCGTTGTCGGTGCTTCCAAATGTGCTGCCTTTTCGTTGTCGGTGCTTCTAAATGTGCTGCCTTTACGTTGACGGTGCTTCCAAATGTGCTGCCATTTCGTTGTCGGTGCTTCCAAATGTGCTGCCTTTTCGTAGTCGGTGCTTCCGAATGTGCTGCCTTTTCGATGGTGCTTCCAAATGTGCTGCCTTTTCGATGACGGTGCTTCCAAATGTGCTGCCTTTTCGTAGTCGGTGCTTCCAAATGTGCTGCCATTTCGTTGTCGGTGCTTCCAAATGTGCTGCCTTTTCGTAGTCGGTGCTTCCGAATGTGCTGCCTTTTCGATGGTGCTTCCAAATGTGCTTCCTTTTTTGTTGATGGTGCTTCTATTTTTTTAATGTTGTTTTGACTCTAGTATTTTAGTAAATTGTTCTTGATTTGACTAGCGTATTGATCAAACCGGTTAATGTATATAAACGAGTCCTAGACAGCAGGACGCAAAGTTTGTTACTGCCGTCGACGGTGTACGGATCACCTAGTTTGTTTCTTCTGGTGCATAAGTCGTGTAATTGCCTGTTCTTGAGACTTCGATGGCATCTTTACCGACTTTAACGTCGAACTCGATGGAGGATGTACCATCGACTACGGGAACCATGACGTCAGTGCTGACGATGTTGGAGCAGATCCCGTTGGCAACGCCTCTGACAACACTGGAGGAGACTTCGATATGTGCTGTTCCACCATCAGCTGAAGTTTCATCAGCATTGAATACTTCAATTAATGAAGAGCGTACTTCGCATCAGTGCAAATACTGTGGTGCATCATTTACTATCACCTCAAATGCTCGCAGACATGAAAGAAGCGGTTGTTCTAATAATGTTCAAAGAATACAATTTCAGTGCAATAAGTGCAATAAACTAATTTCACGTCTCGATAGCTTACATCGTCATTATAAAAAATGCTCCGAGACGTATAATGAACCTGGTTATTGATTTGACTCATGTGTTGTACTTGCTAATGAGACTATATAAGTGATATGAACTTCAGTCCGTCTCTGGCTGCGGTGATGACCGGATCGGATAGACATTTAAAGTCATGTAAAAGGCTTAGTCCGTACAATAAGAAGACTGTTTGAATCGAGGAATCCAAAAGGCTTTAGTAATTTGTCAGTGTTTTTTTTGTACTTGTAGTAGTGTATTGAATTTATGTAATAAAATTTTTTTAAAAGAACTTGTGGTGTTTTTATTTTCTCAAACCTAACACTTTTTTAGTATTTTTTTAAATTAAAGTTGTTTTGTATCGGCCAGGGATCGAACCAAGGACCTAAGTCGATCCAATCAATCATTATATGGATTACAAATTTATTTAATGAATTTTGAACTTTTTCCCGAATCTCTAGCATTACAATTACGAATTTCCAATATGGTGGTCTTGTTGTCTGATAGGATGATGGTAGTAGATGATTTAAAGTCTCTTTACGAATGATGAACATGGTTTATTGAAATTATTATTTTTTACATAAAATTAAACATTATTGCATCGATCGGGTATCGAACCGAGGACAGGAATCGATCGAATCAATATGTAAGTTAATGAGTGATTTATTTAATGAATTTTGGAACTTTTCCCGAATTTCTAGCTAAATAATTACGGATTTTCAAGATGGCGGCCAAATTTCAAGATGGTGGGTGTCACAGTACTAAATGATTACTGCACTCTAGCGGATAAGAACTAAACTAACATGGCGTCAGCGCACTCTCGCCGACGAAAACAAGATGGTGGTCTCGAGCAACGAAGGCAAGATGGCGGACATGACGTCATACTAGGTGACGATATATATGCTTTAAGAAAAGTGGTGGGAGTCAGTCTGCTAGCACCCACCACGAGGGAAGGATCGGTCGCCATTTTTAATTTTTTTTTTGCCCTCGCCGGGTTCGAACCGAGGACTCCGAACTCCGTGTCGTAAATGTTTGTTTTTTAAATATTTTTTATTAAAATTTTATTATTTAATTTTTTTTATAATTTTTAAAAAAAATTTCATTAAAATCGGATAATAAATAAAAAAGTTAAAGATGACGGCCGTAACGGAAACTGCAACGGTGGCGTCATCATCCAATATGGCTGTCATGGCATCCTAGTTTTCAAGGTCATGACCTCGGCGGCTTAGAGCGGCTAGCACTTAGGAGTTTTAAGCCGCTTTTAGGAATTTGGGTTCTTTCTAGGGCAAAACGACTTTTGTGGATTTTTAGAAATTCTAATTTTTGGATTGTGGAATTTTTTGAGAATTTTTGGCGGAATTTTTTTTCACAGAAATGTAAATTTTGACGAATTTTGAGGAATTTTGGGCAATTTTTGCCCAATTTTGGCGAATTTTGAGGGTCAAAGGTCAAGGTCAAACTTGTCCCGTTACGCTATGTCCCGTTACACTCATCCAAGATGGCCGCCGTGACGTCACAATCCAATATGGCGGACACCGGCTCCGGCTCCACGCGCCAGCGCCAGTCCTCGGATGCCCTATTATATACTACTCATTCCACATATGAATGTGATACCTGTTGCCTCAACAGATATACTTATAATAATTCCGTGTATTAATTTTAGAACTAATTTTGGAATTTAAATACTGCAAGAGAAAGTGCGATGTCATAATTACTAATGGCAGGAAAATTAACTAGTATGAATAAAATCTATCTTTTTAACTTACGTGGAATTCCCGTGAAATTAAAAAAAAATAACTAAAAGTTAAGCTGGAGACTGGCTAAAAATGACTGAATTTAAAAAAATATATCAACCTTAGAGAGAAGCTAGATAAAGAAACACTATTCTACCTGGATTGTTAGGCAATCGAACCTTTGTAACGATTTGTACAAGTGGCACAAACAAAATTAAATTATTTTTAAGGTCAGGACAGTTATACATATTTAACAATGAAATAACAATTAACTGTCGCACCAAATATTTCCAAACTCTCAAGGCTTATTATCTACATGCCGTGCTCAGTTAACTAGCGGTTCTTGAGTTTAAAAGATAAACAAAAAAATATAACATGAAATGTTGCTGATCAGGTTTTCTTTCTTTAATAAGTATTCCAAATAAATGTATTTATACTTAACTGTCACTTAATAATGGAAACGGGCCTTCTATAGCTTCTCACCAATTTCTTAAGTTCTGAATATATATATATATATATATATATATATATATATATATATATATATATATATATATACATATATATATATACATACATATATATATATAATTAGGCTATACGCTGTATTATCATTTTTAGAAAATGATTATTTTAGTGGCATATGGCGATTGTAATCACAGATCAATATATAGCGAAACATATTGTCATTGTAATACGTAATAAGTGCATGCTTCTTTCGTATTAGTGTGATTTCCAGAAATGAAGTAGATGTGATCGACTAAGGAAGCAAGTTGTTTAAACGAATCGGTCATACATCGTAAGGCAGCTATCTTAGGCGAGTTCTTGAAATGTTTCTTGCAATGGGGAATATTGCCAGTCTGTTTGTGCCTCAGTTCCCGAAAAGTGGAAACTGTTGTGTTAGGAAGCCTACTGTGTTTCGTCTGTGCTGTTGTCGTTGTGGTGTCCAGAATGTCTGTTTGGCCACACGACTGGGTTCACCTGTGGTTCTCTGTGTTGTCGTTGTGTTGTACACATTATCGGTTTAGTGTGATCGTTGGGTTTGTCAGTTTGTCGCTGTGTTGTCCAAGATTGTTTTTTGACGTGACGTCTAATAAATCGATGAACGCCGGCTGCATGCACTAAAAAGTGTCCCATTGTTCCGTTACGCTCGTTGTACGCTTACGCCGCATTTATCTCTCTTCCACTCGACTGTTTATAAAGTGAAGTGAAAAGTTAATGTGGTTTTCATTGCTTATTACAACAACAACTTCGGCAATAAAGGTTAATTATTCTGGCGTTTTAAAAATCTGATTACTAGTATAATTTCAAGTATTTATTCTTTTATTATTAAAATAAAAATGATTCAATTTTATTCATAAAGTATGCAATCATTTCAGCAATGTTTTGTTATGACATCACGTTAAACTATCATCCGTAAACCGACTTTACAGACAACCAATTGTTATTTTTACTGTTCTTGTTGCTACTGTCTCGTCTTTTTAGCTCACTGTGTCCGACTGTGCTGTAATAATGTTTTAACTAATTCCTTCTATGGAATTTTCTGTGTTGCTTATGTTTTTTTTAATTGTTGTGACATCCGCTGACTTAAGCTGTTTTCTGTATGTTTGCATGATTTTTTTTATATATATTTTTATGTTATCTGTTTTTTGAAGTGAAAACCTTTTTAGCTGCGTTGAGCGATTTTGGTAGGGGAAAGTTCATTTATGAGAGGTAATGTTGATTATTTCTGGATTTAAGTTCTTTTTTTTAATTCTGTTTTAATGATAAAACTTCATTTCTTCTAATTTTAAAGTTATTATTGTAGGGGCAAAACTAAATGGTTCGCGTCACTGACATGCTAGTGATATAATACCAAAAACGTTTTCTTACTTACATTTGACGTAAAAATGATGTCATAATTACACATTTAAAACCAAAGTTTTAAGTTTTCACTTCGTCGACAGTCCCCATGACTGTTTTTTTCCTTTTTTTATAACATACAGTGTAACCAGCTATGTCTTATGACCAAAACAACAACTTGCATCGGAGGTGTGTCTACAATTCGATTGCTATGTTATCATCGATACTTCAAATTTATTGAAGCATTTTTCATGTCCAGCAAATGTAGAAAATTCTTCTGGGTCATTATCCATCGCAGGATATGTATGCTCTCGGACATATTACCTTAACTAATAATAACTACCGAGCTAAGCTGGCTATGACTTTATTTTCACTGTCAGAGCCCTTGTATCTTTGTTGGAGGCGCGTGTCACTGATGCGTGTGCTTGCCTGGAGAGTGGCCGCAGACAGTCTGCGCGCGCAGCATACATTTCATCAAATGTATGCATGTTACAAAATCCAATGGAACATAAAGTAATAAAGCTGAAATCAAATCTAAATATTAAAAAAAATTGAGCGTGTTTTTTGTTAGTTGCCAAAATCGCTCCATAATGAAATTTAAATGATGGTCGAGTGACGTTTTCTTGCAAATTTAATATTCAATGAAAAAAAACTTATTGCTTCACTATAAATTATAACATTTTATTTGGTAAATGAAACGATCTAAAGACCTGAAATTTAATTTTGTTTATTGCCGCAGGTGGAATAATACTATAAATATTTCAGTACATGACAATAGGAAGGCCTATCATTTATTAAAGTTGTAACAATTCACTAATTCTAAATTTAATATGTAATTGTTATCGTTGCAGCCTTTAGTGCGACGCTAATTTATTACTGTAATACATAAAAATTCAATTTTTTTGTGCTCTAAACAATCACTTGTCTTGACTTTGGAGCAACCACAGCATTTCTACAAGACATCAGAGATTTTTGGGCGGGTATAGAGAAGTAATACTTGCCATTTGTATATTATTTATAACTTATGATCAATACCTTAACTTATATTTTTATTTCAAAACTTTGCCAAATTTAGTCTAATTAATCCCCGTGGGATGAAACTGTAGACTAATATATGGCATATATGTATGTGGGCTAACATAATCTTTGTTGCAAATATCATCCAAATCTAATAAGTAATAGAGACTTTTTGATAACAAAATCTAACACTTAAAATTCCATATTTATGCATATGTAAGAAAAATTAAGAAGGAAAAATACAAAATTAAATTATAATGATTTATGTGATTCATTTCTTGTCATTTTAAAGCACGTATAATAATCATAGCTTATGATTGTAAAAAAAAATAATTATGTATTGTGTTATAGTTAATATTGGTATCACTATTCATACAAATCATTAAAATAAATATTTTAGAATTTAGATGATTAACTGTAATATATTTAAATATGTTGCAGTATGCTTTAAAATAAAATCTATTGAAAATATTCTTCTAAATGTTTTAATGTTTTACAATAGTTTAAAAAAGAAACAAAAAATATAAAAATACAATTAATATTTTAATAACAAATCAATTCTTCTTCTTGGTATCGATTATCAAGTGTACTTGTAAATTTTATTTAACTATAACATTTTTTTTTAAGAAAAAAGAAAACACTTTCGTGCCTGTTTTTAATATATTTGTGTGCTGATATGCATGTTTTGGGGATCAGCTTTCGTTGATCTAGTCAGTGGTTATATAGCATCTCGTGTTTGAACGCCTGAAATTAGGTTACCAATTCGAACTTTCTGTAGCCGGGTTGCAACACAGAAAGGATCGCATATACTCGTAGAACGAGATGGAGCTATTCGTAATACATATTTTCTGTGTTAGTTGTAGTTTAAGGTAGCTAAAATCCATGGTCACGTTCATTATTTGTCTAGCATCATGTGTCTGCGTGTGCTCGCTTTTCAAAAAGTCAATAAATAAAAGTCTAGTTCAATGGAGTTTATAGGCACATTAGCTACATCAAGCTGATTGTTTTTTGTTTTTTTTAAATAAGACGCTACAAGTTTTAAACAAAGGCCATTATATAAAATGTTTAGTTATAGTCTCCTGAAAAATTATTTAATATGATATGAGCTACAATTTGTAGCTTAATAATAGAAAGGCAAAAAAAAATTGTTGCAGAGTAAAAGGTAAACAAATGTTCTACTTCATTATGAACAATATATATTTCTTTAAAGATTTAATTTCTAAAATTAAAAAAAATAGTAGCAGAAATAACCTCCTATGGTAATATACAAAAAAATCTTATCTTAATATAACAAGCAAAATATATTAATAAAGTACTTTTTTGACAATTCTGATTCAATTTGTGTTCTGTGCTTTAAATAAAACAGTAGAAAAAATGTTTATACCTGTAAAACCGTTGAAATCTGTTATTTTATCGTCATTTGATAACAAAAATTGAATATCTACAGGTATAAAATATTTTTACCGTAAATGTTTGTATTCAACAAGGTTTGTTAGTTAAAACTATTGTATATACGTATTCGGTGCTAGCAGAAAAAATTTTTGGTAAAATTTTTTTGTGTTTTATAAATTTGTCGCAATGAGTTTTAGTTATTTATTTATTCTATACAGCTCGTGTATCAGTAAAAGCAGACAGGTCTATTTTCCTGTTGGCGCGCACAAGTGGGTTATCCGCTTGCAAGGCAAGCAAGCAAAGGAACACGGACGTATACTTAACGCGCCGTAAGAGTTCTCTCAGCTGACGAGCGGGGGCGCTGTAAGGCCAGCAACTGGGTTAAGTACTCGCGGCGCCGCTGAGAGCTCCCCGCTGCTATTGGTGCGAGGGAGGGGGAGGAGAGAGCTCCCCGCTGCTATTGGTGCGTGCAAGGGGAGGAGATACTCCCAGCTGCAGGCCGCTCAACTGCTAAACTGCTGCCCATTCCGGACTGCCTGCTTCCAGTGGCTGCCCTACATGAACGAGGCAATTTCCCACTTCCCACATTTTTATTAACTTAACTCTCCTAGAACAAAAAAACAACGGAAAGGCAGTCATGGGGACTGCCAACAGAAGTGAAAAATTTAAACTTTGTTTTTAAATGTGTAACATGACATCATATCTACGTCAAATGTACGTAAGAAATTGTTTTTTTTTTTTTTTTTTTTTTTTGTATTATATCACTAGCATGTCGGTGACGCGAACTCACAAGATTTTACCCATCCAAAAAGAGTCCAACACCCACATGATACAGTCGAGCATATACAATGTATTAGTGTGTATATGCGTATACATTTACACAGGCCGGTGCGCGTCGCCAGTCTGGCGCAACACGTCACTAGCATGTCGGTGACGCGAACCCATAAGTTTTGCCCCTGCCAAAAATCGCTCAACGCGGCTAAAGAAGTTTTCACTTCAAAAAATCACTCGACGGATAAAAAAAACAATGTAATCTACTTGACCACTGAAGTCGGATCAATTTGTTTAGGAAAATATGCATTACTTTACAGTTTTGTTGCTACTATACTGTGTGCAATTTTTTTTAAACTTTGGTAAAACTTTAAATATAAGATACAGCCCTCGTCTGTGACATGACTTTTAGAGACTTTAGACGAGGGTTAAAATCAATATTTTAATGTTATATCATTTAAAATTTCGGAATCCACGTTCAACTAGGAGGCATTCCGTACAACCCAAACTCTCTGGTCATTCATCAGCCTTTTCTCCTTCTCCTTTCTTCACGGCCTTCGCTGGTCTCGGAGCTCAGCCTGTTAGGTGCGTGTATGCGTCCGTTACATACTTCACAGTGTTACAAGTATGTGCATATCATTAATTATATTTAAATATTCAAATAATGCAACACAGTTGGAAGGACATGTACAGTTTTAACCAAACAACTATTTACATTTAGAGCTTGAAAAACGCATTCGAGTGGCTATAGACTTTACAGTCACTAAACTATATCAATATTGAGTTTAATTATTCACAAGTATTGACAATATTTTGCTTTTCCTAGTTAATTTAAGGTATTTTCTCAAAGATTCCTTGCTATCGCAGCCAGTAAACTCTTAATTTTAATATATATCTTGTAGTTATAAATTATATTTTTTCTAAACAGAAGTACAGCATATTTATGTATTGGGTCAATTATCTCGAATAGTTTTAGCAGTTGGGCTGCAGTCTCGTGTAATCCCTTTGTTGAACAAGTTCACGATAAAAACTACTGTGAATAAATAGCATGTCAAAAACTAAAAATATACGTCTCAATGTGAATAATTTTGAAAATAAAATCTTTAAAAAAAAGTAATTGTCCGGTCACAGTGAATTAATGATATTGTACACTTCCTGAAATAAACACGGTGAAATTTACAATGAGCTGATATAAGTATGCCAAGCTTTAACACTTTATTAAGTAACAAAACGTTTGTTTACCAGTTAGAGAATTACATCATTTATTTCAATTTTTATTGGAATGAGAAGTGACAAACAAAATTAAAATGACTTTTTTTTTAATAATTCAGAGTTACATAGTGTATGAACAGTAAAATTATAAAACAACTGCAAATATTTATTAGTTGAGATTGAATTTGTTAAACCCTCTTCGTTTAACGTGATAAAGGGGTAAATATAACATTATTATAAAAAGTAAAATTTAAAATATTTTCTAAAACAATTTTGAATATTTCATATTTTTAAAGTACGATATAAGTCACTTAACATTTGTCAGTGTAAGAATAACCCTATGTTTAACTGAAAAGATATTTAAAACTAGTCTCCCAATATTGCTCATAAAAACAAATAATTTTTTTTATGTTTTCGGTGGCTTAGTAGACTCGGTTTGTTTGTTCGCGAAGTTGGCAGGTAAGCAGTGGATAACTCGAACAAATATTTTCCGTGTGGTGTGTCTGTTCACGGGACTACTTAATTCTCCAGCAGCTTTACTGGTGGCCTTAACATAAGACAGCCTACTTTACAACACACGTACTTTAATTAGCTGAATCACGAATGAAACACGAGGAAGGCAACCCACTCTTCCTGCCCCATCCAGCTTGCTAGAGCAACTAGCGGGACTCCCCTCACACTAAGTCTACAGGCGGTACTAATTTGGCTCTGCTCTTGGCAAACTATTACATTCCCCTACATAGGAGATATGCCTGAAACAAGGAGGTTTTAAGACATTTATAAGATGAACATTAACATAAGGAACACGATTGTCCATAATATAATTAAATAAATACAAAAGTGGTGCAAGTGTAGTTAATAAATAAGGCTCCGAGTGAAGGTTTCAGGATGTAGCGGTGCGTCTGACCTCGGTATTGGGTTTCAGTGGTCAGAATCTTGACCTTGATCGTCAGCCATGGCCTTGGTTAGCACACCTCAACAGGAAAAAAAAAAACAATTTCATGGGAATGTTACCACAATTATATTTTTTTCCTGCAAAATAAAAGGAAAAATGTTTAGTAAAATAGAAGATATTTGTTAAAAAAAATACAAAGAAAGTTTAAAGTAAACAATTGTCCACGGCTCAAGCCTTGGCCCGTGAAAATATGTAATATCCGAATTTAAAAATTTTGAAAATTATGTCTTAAATTTTAATAAATTTAAAATTTTCTAAATAAGTATTTATCAAACAAAATCCTTATGAGTAACATAGATCCACCTCCCACGTCGTTGAGGAAAAAATAACACGAAAACTTTTATTAAAAAGAAATTAATTCTTTGGAAACATTTGTTGTCATCAATTTCATGAAATTGGAAAGATATAGCAAGCAATCCTCAGTTTGATTCCTGATGTACGCACTCCTAAAAAAAGGCATATAGCAGACTGTCACAAACCGTAATACTAAATGGACTGATTTACAATAAAACGTCTTGGGGGGGGGGGGGGGAGTATTATAAATAATATTTTTTTAATATTTCTGGTTTTCCCACTGATTTTCCATTAATTCATAAAACAACAATATTTAAAAGATAATAAATGTATTTTTCTACTAAACAATCCCTTATTTAATGGGTTTTATTAAATAAAAGGTAAATTTTCATATCGTTACTAGCATGTAAAGAAAGCATAAAATCACGACGCATATATTTTGGACTACCCATTAGTATGTAGCATTCACCTTGAAACACTTTTATTCTCATTATGCAATTCATTAAAGCAGTTAAAATTAAATCTTCCCCTATAGACACTTAATTTTTTCAGGGTTTTGGTAAACCTATTTTTGTTGATTATGAAATATTTACTAAGTTTTATTATGAAGTCTACATATGAACGGTGAATCAGAAACTGTTTACCTCATGATTTTATGATTTCATAACCTGATATGACTGATAATATATTTTTTAAGTTCATAAAAACTTTTATATGAGATCGCTTTTAATAGAAAAATAACTTTGACATGGTATTTCAAGTGGCCACGTCATGCTCGCCAAAGACGCGCGGCAGACTCGTGTGACGTGGCGGTCAAATGTGCTGGAATATTCTTTAGTAGCCGCAAACAAGCTTCGCCGGTCCTATAACTTGCTGGCGTATTGACGGCGTTCTGTATGAGCATTGCTGGTGGCGTTCTAACAGAGGTTAGTCACAATAAAGGGGAGAAACACGTCTCCACAACGGCACATGACGGCAGGGTGGAAAACCCACCTGTGACGTACTATAGAACATGTTATGAACTTGTGTAGATATCTCCAAACCTCGAAAAGTTTTACAGAAAAAATAAGGTAAACCATATGAATATTACACGCCCAATTCCAAGTAAGTACTAACTAAGCGTCTCTGAACTATAAGACCAAGAGCCTTACAACTATACAAAATGCATTCAGCAATTATTAGGGCTTCAAGTAAGCATAATACAAATAACATAAACCAAAACAGCCATGATGTCACTAAAATGTGAACGTATTCAGATATTCGAATGCACACTTAGCTGAACAGAGTAATTCGACTGCAACACAATATTCGCAAACATTTTCCCGCATTGTCAGACATCCTCTCACTCGACACCGCACACTTACGAAGCTTCTTGCACTCATAGTCGCAATTTCACGAAAAAAAATTGTCATTTCGCGGTTGTTTTGTAGATATTCAGTTCAATCAAACTATCTAATGCTATTGATATCGCACTATTGACATGTATATCTATAGCAAGCATAGCCTATATTCTGTCCACCTGTCTGTCCTTGGAACAGTACGAATGGGCATAAACATGGATAACTCGGTTCATCATTGCGATTACCATCGGGTTGATTGGTACTCCAGAAAGATATGCACTCTTCCTAATGAGGACGTAGTTTTAAGTGATTGGTTGTTATACTTATGGACAACTGGTAAAGTGTAATATGTGCTGCTTATTTCAAACTGACAATGCAAAAACAAATTTTCCACCCGGTTTTAATGATTGGAGGCACGGCTACGAACTACTTAAAAACAATGACCATAGGCGTAATTTTCTTACTTATACCACGAGACAACACAGTATGAAGAATAATTAAACTGTTGTCAGATATTTGGCAGTTAGTGGTTTACCATTCCAAGAAGATAATGAAAATTTTGGATCAAATTCAAGCGGTTCATTTCTTGGATGCCATGAGTCACTTAGTGAATATGATCCATTCCTTACCCAGCGCACTGGAAACTATGGCAATAAGGGTCAACTGCACACCTCACACTGGTCTGCTCAACATGCAATGAGTTGATTGAAATTATAGGTAACTATGTGTTTAAAACCATAGTTGAAGTGAAAGAACGTAGATACTACTAGCTCATTGTAGATTCTATCTGCCTTATTATTCTCACATTTACCAGTTAGTTATAATCTTACGCTATATAATTCAAACAGCTCAAGAAGAACCACAACCTGTAGAACGACTTGTTAAGCTTCTGCCTAGAATATTGCATACGTCTTCCGCTATAGAAAAATCTTTATTCAGAAGTCATGGATTTTTGTAAATCAGTATCGGTAATAAAATACGGTATTTGTATGAGCCGTCTGAAATTATAACAAGCATTTATTCAATTTAAATAAGAAAAAAATGCAAACAGCCTACGTATCTGAAAAACCTTAGTATTTAGTTGAATAATTTGCTGATTTTAATCTTATAATAAAAAATATTGAATTTGTACATTTTTCTGATATCTGGGGGACTGTAAAGGAAGGAAGTGGCTAAAGATTGTATCTACCCAGAGCGCTGACTGCCTTGAATCAAGCCTGGGTGTAGTCACAGATATGTAATGTTTCAGACTTGATCGGGCCAACGGGAATTTTTTTTCGGTACAATAAACGTCTACATCGCCTTAAAAGATTACACTTTTTTGAACATTATTTTTCCAGCACTCAATCCGTGAAAGCTCTGCAGTGTTTTGAGGAATATCCTTACACGGAGCGTTTCTGTGCTAACACATAAGGACTGCTCCCTGCATGCAGGCGGGTGTGGTCTGATGTTTGCAATACTCCTCCTTCTTTGCTTCTGGAACCGTCCGGCTCAGCTCAGTGATTGTTCAGATCTAACACAATCCTGCCAACAGAATACCGGGAAGAATGTTTATTGTAAAAAACTTCTGCTAGATTCCAAACGTAGTGTCCTTGTAACGTCATGTCGGCAGTATCATAGTCTTCAGATTGTCTTGACCAATGCTGGGAGATTCTGTTTAACTTTTATGTATATGTACGATTGGAAAATACAGCTTTCAGTTCTGAACGATCAAACAGCTTCATTTTCAATTATTAAAAAAAACAACTGAGGTAGCTGCGGGTAGTAAGGCCTGTCGCCTAGTAAGTCCTACGTATCATTAATAATACTTAAAATGAAGCTCGCGTCCAACTGACGTGCACACGAAGTACAGAAGGTGGAATGGTCTCAGTGTCACACACGTGCGACGCCCCCCCCCCCCCCTTACCCGCCTCATGAGGCGATAAGTAACAGACCACATTCCGTTGTTAATTACCCACGAAGTATTTAAAAAGAATAAAATGTTTGTTTTTTTGGTGGGCTTAAAAGCTTTTTTTGACAACATTGGACATGAATTTAAATTGAATCTAGATATTAACGTCACACATAGTGGGAACCGTCCAGGTATTCCTAGGCTTGAGACAAGCCGAGATGTCGGGGTCGAGCCAACGACCAATGACAAATGAGCACGAAGTGTTGGCTAGCACTGCCACTGACGACACTAACTTCGTGTAAATAAATTATGTATGAACTGCGTGTATTTTTATGATTCATTGTTACAATTTAACATATTTTGTTTAATAAAAATTTTTACCTATCCAATTTAATAATATTTGACAGGTTTTCAAACATCCGACATTATCTCTCCAAATTTATTCATTATAAAATTTGAAAGCCATAATTTTAAAACGTTACCCTCCAAACTGTACGACCTAATAGAGTTGAATACCTAATGAATTTTATTGGTATGGCGGGATCTGAAGACAAGAGTTAAAAATATTTATATAATTGGACAAGTATGGCACTTCGTTAGTGCTTGTTCTGAGGTAAGCATGGATATTACACAATATGTCTCTCTCTCTCTTTCTCTGTTTAAGCAAAGAGCGAGCCAAAATTAAACACGTAGAATGAATTTATATCGCAAGGAGGACAGTTATTCATGTTTTCAAGTTCCTTGCTTTTAAATCCACAGAATGAGCCTAGGCGAGACGGTTATGATATGCAGAAACGAGATAGCCGGTTGGGTAAGTCTAGGCAATGACTCATTAGAGTGCAACTATAGCCCGTCCCACTCTTAGATTGCAGTACACGGCTTATGGCGCGCGCTGTTGCCAAATCTCTTAACACATTACGAATTTCAGGAGATGCGTGTCTTTGTAATTTGGATCGAACAAGAAGCATTTTAAGAAACCATATCGTAATTTATAATATTTTATACTATTACACATATAAATTTGTAATAATGCCACTTTTATGTAAATTTCAAATAAAAACTACCTATTGTAGACGAAATTTTCTTATAGTTTTCTTTTCTGTTCTAAAAATCCCATATATATATAATTATACATATATATCACATTTTCATGAGCCCGATAAATGCCGTATTTTTGGACAAGTCATGTCCAAAATGATAAATAAAATATGGTAATGGAAATTCTCGGTCGAGTAAGTTATGGGAAAAATCCGAACAATTGGTTCGAAATGGGGAAGATTTTTTGAAAAACAGAAAAATCGCAACAACTCCCATAATATGAATAATATCGAATCCGTTTTAACGTATGATAACTCGGATTACCTAATGCCGAAAAATGTTTTCTAAATACATTTTTGATACGACCAGCCATAACTGCATGGGTTCGAAAAAAATTTTCACCGGACAAAAAAAGTAACTGCCTTAGTAGACACCTTATCAAATCTGTTTAAATTGTTTGTAATAATATCATAATTATTTTCCAAAACTTTGTCTAAAACAATGTTTGATAATATGCTTGGTGAGAAGGATAGAAAAATAATTCAAAATTTTGTACCATGATCGCTATTAAATTCCTTCGTATTTATTTCATACATTTTAAATATTATGTTCAAGAATCGATTATAATATTTTTTTGTTGACTAAGGCAACGCTCAGGAGTAGGGACTCAGATGGCTTGAAAATGGGTCGCCCGGTGAGGGCAAGGGGAGGGGTACTATTGAGTGCCCCACTCCTCACTCTCGGGAAAGCGTTGTTGAAGTGACGCTAAAGTACTGCATTTTTGTTTCACTGGTAACGGCAAACTGCTTTCTTTAAAAAGGTATGGTTTTCACTTAGAATGGTAAACTTTTGTAGACTCAGTTATAGATTTTATAAAACCATTTATTTATTTTAAAATTCCAATGAAAGAAAATACTCTGATCAGTGAATATAATTATATTTACAACACATAATTGCATGTGTTTCAAATACTTTTCTACACTGCAGAAACCCTTTTCTTCTACCTCTGAAGTATCACTTCTAACACACGTGAGGTCACACATCCGCGCGCATTTGTTTTTTTAAGAACAACAATTAAAAGACAAATATCTGAATAAAAAATTAAATTTTAACATATAAAATAAATAATTTGATTGCAGAGAGATGAAGGGGTTTAATACTCTCATGGTGAACTGCACAAAGTCTTAGTTTCAACAGGAATAAAACAACTAATTTCTATTAAGTTTTGAAAGATTCACTTTCATGGCCGAAACTTTTGGGCGTTATTCTATTGATATCACGATTTACATGTTTAGAGACGTAGTAGTAAAAAACTGTTTGCGTTTTTAAAAAAACATATTAAAATACGTAGAATAAAACTAATTTTAATTTACACTAAGTAAAGTTATAAATGATAGGCAAAAATAATTACAGTGTTACAGATGATAAACATAGTCTGTTTCCTGAACTTCTCTTTAGTAGCGGCTTTATAACTACACATAAATTACTACATTCTCGTAAACCAAATGACACAATTTTTAGGAGTCTATAAAACGTCTTTCTTTTGATTATTTGAGATATTATTTATATCATAGTGCTTTTTCACCAATTATTCAAAATACATGTTACAAATTATTTTATCGTAATTCTCTTTATCGTTTCCCTGTTCAGATGTAAAAATTTGTCAGACCTGCATACAAAAAAAACTGTGTAGCTTCAGAGTTTATCAGCGAACAATTCTCAGGGAGTCTAAAATAGATTCTGCAAAATATGAATTAAATATTTTAAAACTATTATTAAGTGTTTTTAAAAAGCTTTTATATATATATGCTAATTATTGTTGTGCATTCATAACAAGAATCTAAGGAGAGATATGATACTCTGTATTTTCGGAATTGACATATGTTGCTATATTCGAAAAAAAATCTTTAAAATATGTTATAAATTTTAAGACAACCCACTACTAAACGATTTTATAAAATCAATTTCTTTGGTTATCGTTACGATATGAAAATATATTTCCATTCTTTATAACCTAGTGACAAAACCGTTTCGGGAAACGCCCTAACAGTTGCACATTTGAGTATTTTTTGTTTAGCGAAAGAAATGAAATACGATCTGGGATCACATGGTTTTTCGTAAGGCTAAGTCAGTTTAAATCATGATTTTATTCACGTTTTAACATAAAGTTCATTATTTTCACTCGAATGGAAATACAGGCTAGTTATACAAATTATGAACAATTTTTTCTTGGCTGTAATGTCCAATATATGACTAAAATATCTTGATTAAGAAGCTTTAAAGAAAACAAGTTTCCAGCCAAGCTGTCTTTTTATATCACTATGTCGTATAAATAAATCTTATATTGTGAAAAAATTAGTTTTACATATTTTTTCATATCGGTTTGTGTTTGTTATGTGAACTTTTAATTTTTCGAATTACAGGTAACGAGATCTTCAGCCACAAAATCTGTAGAAGATAAACTTAAGCTGCTATAAGTTGAATAAGATTATTTAAATGCAAAACAATATTTAAATCAATGAGTGATTGCGTTGGATTTATGTGTAACAAATTCTGTTTTTTTTTTTTTTTTTAATGTTATGATGAAATTTGTGGAGGTCTTCTACCCTCTACATTTGTATTGCCCAGTTTAAAGTTTAAATCTGTTAAATCAATGTTGCATCAAAAACACAAACATTTTTTTTTTATGTGTTGCCGTTGTAAGTATAAAGTAAGTCGCAAAATGGAAAGCATCAAAACTCATGCCATCTAACACGACCTCAGATATCCCAAGGAAGAGGCGGGTTGCTTTTCCCGTGGTATATTTAGTGCAGGGCCATTCACAGAAACCAGTAACAGTCACATCTAAGACGGAAAGGAAACGACGGAATCGTGAGATGCTCGTTTGCCCTGCCCACCGCAAAAAGGCGTCACCGGCTTGACGAGACGATTACAACGTATCTCCTGTCGGGCAGACTAACTAGCGTTCTAAAGTGCAAAAGAAATATGTCTTGGCGACTTCTATAAGTATCATTTATATTCAACTAGCTGCAATACCCGGCGTTGCCCGGGCTGAACACAGGGTGAAGGGGACCTTTTTCGAAATCAGATGTAGTTAGTAATTGTCTTCTTAATTTTGAATGTCAAGTGTGGAAATAAATTTATATCACTTTCAGATCCCGACAGACGTTATTCTGCCAGTTTATAGTTATTTACCTGGTCTGTATGTAATTTAGACTTTATAAAGCTATATAGAAAAAAGCTGAAACATAAGAGATTACTAATATTGAAAAGATTCCATTACATAGCTAATGCTCGGCCTGCATTGCAATGCCTCATTCAGTTTTGTTTTGTAATATGTTTGAAGTAGTTCCACATATACAAATCATCTATCCAACACTCTATGTATATATTTATCTCTATATACATCTATACACATCTATGTATCTCTCTATATCTATTTATCTCTTTATATCTACATATATACTTCCCACTATCTCTATATCTTCTATATATGTCTCTATATAGCTCTATACATCTATAGGTATATCTCTTTATCTAACCCATTTCATTCTCTATACCTCGCTCTATCTCAACTTATCTCTCCGTCTCTATCTCACTCTATATATATCACTCTATCTCTGTCTCTCTTTTATATTTAAATAAATTGTGTCAACAAAAACAGACGAAGTGTCGCTATATAAAATGAAATGAACACATTTTTTGACACGATTCGTGCTCCAACTATTGAAAAATAGTAATACCGTCTCAGTAACCTTCATGGGCATGCGCATAACAAATCACCAACATTTCGTCGCAATCGAATGAATGGTATAGGAACGCATACGGCACAAACAAACGAAAATTAAAGACATGACAAACGCATCAAACGATGGTACGTTTAAAATTCAAGGCAACTCTATCTAATGACGAAGTAAAGAACAAAACTATTATTAGCGCCTTTATTTTGCTAGCCGCTGCGAGCTCCACTAAGCGGACTGGTCTCACCAAGGAGAATAATATTAATTTGCCAGACCTTACTATGTGTATGATCGTGTGTCATACATAGAGAAATGACACTCACTCACTATTTGTATGTCTATGACCTATGATTTTTTCTGTTATAAAATGAAATTATCACTTTTTCATTCCCTTAGGGATGGAATTTCATATTAATATGGGGTCTATGGTGTTACCCCAGGTTATAAGCTAGCTGTAGGCCAAATTTCATTCCAATACATTCAGTAGTTTTTACGTGAAAGAGTAACAAACATCCATCCATCAATACTCACAAACTTTCGCGTTTATAATATTAGTAGGATATTGAATGGCGCACGGACTCTGCAACTATGCCAGGAGAAATAGGTTGGCAGAGAGAAATGAAAAAGTCACACTGCATTGCACGTAAACAATATTTACAGTTGCTTTAAAATACACAAATATTTATAATAAATCGATGAAAGCCGGCTGCACGCACGAAAAAGTGTCCCACTACGGATGTGTCCTGTTTGCTCATTGTTCGCATGCGTGGCATCTCTCTTCATGCTCATTGTACGCATGCGTGGCATCTCTCTTCCACTCGATTGGAACGACCATCGATTTGACATTTCAATCATATTTTCGTCGTTTGAATTATTAATATTATGTAATTTAACGTTCGTCCACCGATTTTCAGCACAATCGGTAAGGTTATTTAAAAGTAATGTTGAATATTCAAATACGTTTTGAACCAACAATGGTGTTTTACAGTTACACATAATAATTCAAATTACACCCGGGATCTTTTGCACAATGTTTTAAAACATTTAAAACACATTATAAATAAGTTTGGTGTATTTGGGATGCGTATTTGTTATAAAATCGAGGTTATAAAAACGAAATAATATAATTCCCCTACCGTGAACAAAATTTTTATAAATAAGTATATAACATCTGAAACAATTATGTTACAAGTACGGTCTCGTGGCCGTGTGGTCAGCATCGCTATCTTCCAATCCAAAGTTTGACAGTTCAAATCCTGGCAGCTGCGAGATATTTTTTGTACTTGTAAATATAAATACGGCGCACGCAATATTTCAAAAGTAATAAATATATTTGAATTAATGAATGCAAATAAATGTAAATTTATTAATTAAATTGTACATTTCATTTCACACCTTTGTATCCATACAAAATAGTGATAATTCAATAAAAAATGATTCACTTTTATTCATAAAAGTATGCAGAGGTAGATTTTATCATACAAAAGATAGAAAATTAAAGAATATAATATTTTTAATGCTTAACTGGTTTGGTTGCAAAAACCTATTACTTACGGCTCAGTCTCAGGCCGAATATGATATTTCCTTTTCTTCTGGATCAATCATTTCATCAATGTTTTGTTATGACGTCACGTTAAACTATCGTCCGTACACCGACTTTACAGATGGTTTTGAAAGCTTGTTTGCTTACGACAGCGATGGTAATTAAAATTTTGATTATTGCAACCACTTAATTTTAATGAGAAACTAATCGCAGGCAGGCGTGGTATTGCCTCCATTATTACGTTATCAGTGATCAGTGTGTGGAGAAGACAGGGTGGAATTGGTTGGTTCTGCGATTGTTCCCTGTAATTGTGGATTATTGGATTATTGTTCGCACTAGTACGCGACTGTCTGGAGGGCCGCACTTACCATTAGTTGGGGACGAGGTTCGGCGCGGCTCCGCTGCGGCGCTGCTGACACAGAGACCAGGTTCCCGGCATGCACCGCGCGCGAGGCCCGCACGTGTCCGTGTAGCCGCGGGAGAGAGACACACACACCTGGCTACTGGCCGGCGCGCCGCGGCAGACTGGCCGCCCACTGCCTGTCCCGGGGGGGGGGGGGGGGGGGGAGGGGTGGGGGCGTGGAGAGCTGCGCGCGCAGCCTCCGGCCCAGGTGCGCGTCTCTGGACCACACGCCGCGCTTAGCTCGGCTCACATCGCTCCAAGTTTATATACCTACTGTTTGAAGTGGTTCAAAACTATTATAGTTTTAAAAAACCATTGAAACCAATTTATTTACAAACCTGAAAATAAATGACAACATAAAAACGTTATTTGCAGTTTTGTTTTAAATAATAGTTGGTGTGTGGGTTTTGTCGTATTATGCTTGATCGTAGAAAAAAAAACATATGTGTTTTTAAATCATATACCTATTTTAGTGGATAATATAAAAATACTAGTTCAAAAAAAACCTTCCTTTATTGTGAATATTAGTGATAGAATTTGTGTTTATGAATTATTTCCAGTGTAATTTCAAGTGTATTTATATAAGTGATGTTATGTTCTTTTAAGTACATATTATTTATTTACATTACAAATAATAAAAGATTACATTATTAATTAAATTCAGTGTTTTTATTGATTTTTAAATAATTAAAATTAATCTCGATTATCTAGCTAAATTATTTAATTAAATTTATACACGGATTTCTATTAATCCAATCTATATATTTAATGTAGTTCTTTGGACATATGCCATTGCAGTTTTAATGGCGCCTGTCCAAATACTGCATTAAATCCTAATTCCCCACTGCATGAATCATTTAAAAACTAATCCCATATATAGTTGAGCTCTTCACTGACTCACTGACTCTGTAACGCCAAAGAGATATGTGTACCTTGGAGACAAGCGTATCATGAAGCACAATTATTAGCCTACTCCATAGAGATGCGTAGGAAAAAAGTGTAACAATATAGTGTCACTGGAAATACAGCTATATAAGAGGAACACGCCTTAGTTATTACATTACAGTGTTCGTTATATTCATAATTTTTAAATGGGCACCTTAGGCGCGTTACGAATAACTGTGCTTATAATTATTACTTAAAATTCTTATATCTCAGAATGTTTAGCTCTAAACGAAAAACGGTGATTTTTTTTCTTTCCATTTTTGAAATACAAGTTTGCACCGCTGGGAATATTTTAGTGATATTTAGAATTTTGTACTTATGCCCTTTCGAAAATATTTGTTTTTTTTTTTAAATACACTTATATCTTAATTTGATTAATAACATTAATTTTTCGTCTATTATGTAAATAATATATGTTTGAATGCTCTAACGCATTTTGGTCTGATTTGCTTTTTTTTTTGTTATTACGGCTTTCTGATTTTTAAATTATAATCTTATTTTTGTTGGTCACTTCATTTATTACTGCTAAAATTATCGGTAATGAGCATTAATGAACTTTATATAGATATAATTTTTTGTCGAATATTTTTTCTCAGTCCATATATATATATATATATATATATATAATTAGTATCGATATATTAAATTAAAGTGATTTTTTTAGTCATCATTTTTCAACGGGCGTCCTAGGCGCCTTACAACCTCCTAGCACACACACACACACACACACACACACACACACACACACACACATATATATATATATATATATATATATATATATATATATATATATAAAACTGCGAAGTGACACAAACATGTCAAGACGGAGGAGACCTGTTCGCACTGAGAGACTGCTCCCCTGAGTTGCACAGCTTCAGAAATACACGTTCTATTTTCAAACAGTTAAAGATAATTTATTTTTATTTACGAAAAACATTAATAAAATTTTACAGTTTAGTCACTCGGGAGTGAAGAGCGAGTACTTTAGCGTTCTTAAGTGGAAACGTTTTATGTGTGGGAAGAGTAGCCACCTGGCGAAAATCTGCCACTATCGTGATAGACGCGGTGATAAAAGAGGAGATGATAAAGACTTTAAATATGATAGTGGAATATATATTTTAATGTCAGGACAGCAGGTCTCTAAGACGACACCACAACACAAGCAAATAAGTCAGATTATTTGTTTTGGTTGTGGCGCAACAGGCCATAACAGGGCTAATTGCCCAAATCATAGAGTAACATGCGTGAAGAAAGTTTCAGAAAGGTTAGCGAGCGTGAACATACGTATTGGGGGACGTGAGGACACAGGTTTAATTGTCACCGGATCTACATGAACCTTGATGCGTCAGGAGTGTTGTAATCCTAGGGCAACCTCAGAGTATCCGGTGTAAATAGTGTGACTTTTAGCATGGCCAACGGAGGTGTGGTATCAGCTACATCGCAAGTAATCACGTGTTTCAAAATTTATGATTTCTGGTGGAAATTTAACGTCGGAATAATTCCTGAACTAGCGTTTGACATTATTCCAGGTGTCGATATTTGCGTCACAAGGGTGCGCTTGTTGATGCACAACAGATTGGTTAATTTTTTCTCTGAGCACAGACTTCTAAATTATGACTTCTAAATTATGACTTCTAGAGGAAGCATAGCGTAGGAATGTGCTAGATGAAGATGAAATGCGATAAGTTTTGAAAGTAGGTTTGAGTCAACTTCAATAACGTCGGCCGAGGAGAGTTATTATTAATGTTAAGGGTTCGTTCAAATCACAGACATCGGAAATATCTCCTTGTAATAGTAGGGTATATTTATAAAATATTTGTTTTTTCCCCCCAGTAGATGTATTTGGTTCATTCTAGGGCAGGGGAGGAGGGAGGGGGATTCGGGGATTATGTCACTTCCTTCGACCATGCGCACACGAAAAAGTGTGGTCCCGTTACGTTCATCAGCCATGTACGCAAAAAAATGTCCCGTTACAGTAGATGGAAATAGCCGATTCTAGGACAGGCGCAGGATCCAGGATCCGACCTTGACATTTGACCTTGACCTTGAACATTGACCTTGACCTTTGACCATGAACCTTGACATTTAAATTTGACCTTGACCTTGAAATTTGACCTTGACCTTGAAATTTGACCCTGACATTGAAATTCGACCCTTGAACCTTTAACTATGACCTTAACCTTTGACCTTGACCTGAACCCTAAACTTTGACCTTGACCTTGAACCGAGTCCTTGACATTTGACCTTTGACCTTGAACTTTGACCCTGACATTGAAATTCGACCCTTGACCTTTAACTATGACCTTGAACATTGACCATGAACCTTGACCTGGACCTTTGACCTTGAACCTTGACCTTTAACTTTGACCTTGACCTTGGAATTTGACCTTGACCTTGAAATTTGACCCTGACATTGAAATTCGATCCTGACCTTTAGACTTGCGACCCTCGATGTTGCCAACCTGATGACGTCATCTAATCCGTATGCTAATCCATATGCTAACCTAACCTAACCTAACCTAACCTAACCTAACCTAACCTAACCTAACCTAACCTAAACTAACCTAACCTAACCTTACCTAACCTAACCTAACCTAATCCATATGCTAATCTATGCTAACCTAACCTAACCTAACCTAACCTAACCTAACCCATGCCAATCTATGCTAATCCATGCAATCTATGCTAATCCATGTCAATCTATGCCAATCCGTATGCCAATCTATGCTAATTCGTATTCCAATCTATGCTAATCTGTATGCCAATCTATGTTAATCCATAAGCCAATCTATGCTAATCCATATGTTAATCCATGCTAATCCATACGCCATTTTGTATTTCTAGAAATTTCCACCAACTTCGAATCGTGACGTCACCGTTGCACTTTTGGTCACGGCCGCCATCTTGGATTCGAATTTTTTGTCGAACTTCAACTTTTCGAAATTTGATGTAAACGTCAGCCGCCATCTTTTGCCTTCCTTAATGCATACCTAAGGCGTCACATTTGAAATTAAAATTATTATACAGCCGCCATCTTTAATTCCAGCACAGACTACCAGATGGCGCTAAATTCAAAAATTAGTTACCATAGGCGCCGCCATCTTGGTCCTCAAGTTGGTTGGTAGATGTCGCTAGTATCGCGCGCCAAATTCAAAAATTAGTTGCCAGAGGCGCCGCCATCTTGGTTCTCAAGTTGGCTGGTAGATGTCGCTAGTATCGCGCGCCAAATTCAAAAATTAGTTGCCAGAGGCGCCGCCATCTTGGTTCTCTAGTTGGCTGGTAGATGGTGCCACCGTCGAAATATTTTAGTTCATATAATCGATACCAGATGATGCCACCGTCGCCATCTTTAGTTCCTAGTGTTGCTACCAGAGTGTGCCACCGCCGCCATCTTTAATTCTTAAAGTTACCGCCGGAGCACACCACCGTCGCCATCTTTAATTCTTAAAGTTACTGCCGGATGGCGCCAAGTGTTATGTAGTCAGTCGAGACAAGTCGGGAACGAGTCGAGACAAGTCTAGACAGTCGAGACAAGTCGGGGGGGGGGGGGGGACAAGACGAGACAAGTCGGTAGCCCGAATTCACCAAGTTCTCCGTTGCCACCATCTTTAATTCATAAAGTCGCTACCAGATGGCGCCACTGTCGGCCATATTTAATTCAAGGCATTGTCGCCGGATGATGCCAAGTTTGAATTTAAAAACCTACAAGTGTTATGCAATGTGTAACCAGACGAGGCAAGTCGAGATAAGTTTGGAACATGAAGCCATATTCTAAACTACGTTTATTATATATATAAATGCCTTTATATGTTTAGGTTTGATGATAGAGTAATGCAAGGGAATGGCTTTTCATTTATATTTGCGACAAACAAACCATCCATCCGATTACATTATTCCAAGTGGCCATATTGGATGATGACATCACCGTTGCAATTTCCATTACGGCCGCCATCTTTAAATATATTATTCGAGTTTAATGAAAAAATTTTTAAAATTTATAAAAAAACAAACTTTTACGACACGGAGCTCGGAGTCCTCGGTTCGAACCTAGTGAGGGCAAAAAAAATGGCGACCGATCCTTCCCTCGTGGTGGCTCCAGGCAGACTGACTCCCACCACTTTTTTTTTTTCAAAGTATATATAACGTCATCTAGTATGACGCGATGTCCGCCATCTTGTCTTCGATGCTGGAAGCCATCATCATTGTATCATCAGCGAGAGTACGCTGACGCCATGTTAGTTCAGTTCTTATCCGCTAGTGTGCAGTAATCATTTATTACTGTGACACCAGCCATCTTGAAATTTGGCCGCCATCTTGAAATTTGGCCGCCATCTTGAAAATCCATAATTATTTAGCTAGGAATTCAGGAAAAAGTTCAAAATTCATTAAATAAATCACTCATTAATTTACATATTGATTCGATCCGCTCCTGTCCTCGGTTCGATACCCGATCGATGTAATAATGTTTAATTTCATGTAAAAAATAATAATTTCAATAAACCATGTTCAACATTCGTAAAGTGACTCTAAATCCTCTACGACCATCATCCTATCAGACATAAAGACCACCATATTGGAAATGCGTAATTTTAATGCTAGAGATCCGGGAAAAAGTTCAAAATTCATTAAATAATTTTGTAATCTATATACAGATTGATTAGATCGACTTAGGTCCTTGGTTCGATCCCTGGCCGATACAAAACAACTTTAATATTTTAATAAAGTACCACTAAAGTGTCATGTTTGAGAAAATAAAAAACACCGCAAGTTCTTTTTAAAAAACTTTTATTACATAAATTATACACTACCACAAGTACAAAAAACACACAGACAAATTACCAAAGTTTCGTGGATCTCTCGATTCAAACAGTATTCTTACTATACGGACTATGTCCTTTACATGACCTTAAATGTCTATTCAGTTTATCAGCTCGACATATTGGTACACCACAATTTGCACACAAAGTCGAATTATCGACTTCATTAAAAGGACAGTGATATATTTCATGTCGTTGTGCACTTCGAATATTTGCCAATGTTTTGTTACAAAATATACAGCTTGATTCCGATGAATGTGCAGCCAGTCTATTACAAATCCTGAGGTGCCGTTTTAATCTTCCATATTGTACAAACTTGCTTAAACACCTGTTGCACTGATATTTAATGCGTTCAGAGTTATTACTACAATTGTGTATTACATAATCCCATAATTTCAAGTTTTTGATCTTCTCACAGTACGTGCAGTCGGGTGATGGAACACCGCTGGTTGCTCCTTCCTTCATCAATGCCACTGGAACTGTTGACAACCATTGTAACACTGCTGACATGTTAACTTCTGAAGCCGTTGAGGTCTGCTCTGAGGAAGATGTTGCACGCGTCGAAATCTCCTGCTGTGCTGAGAGAGCAGGTGTAGCTGTAGACGTCGTTGTCATCGTGCTCTGCACTGATGATGGTAGACCTTCGATCCAGGTTGGTGTAGATAGAGGTAATGATGCCATCGAGTTCTCAAGAATAGCTAGATACAGGTATATTATGTTATACAAGTCTAACTATCCGTGACATGGCGTCAGCGTACTCTCGCTGATGATACAATGATGATGGCTTCCAGCATCGAAGACAAGATGGCGGACATCGCGTCATACTAGATGACGTTATATATACTTTGAAAAAAAAAAGTGGTGGGAGTCAGTCTGCCTGCAGCCACCACGAGGGAAGGATCGGTCGCCATTTTTTTTGCCCTCACTAGGTTCGAACCGAGGACTCCGAGCTCATGTCGTAAAAGTTTGTTTTTTTATAAATTTTAAAATTTTTTTCATTAAACTCGAATAATATATTTAAAGATGGCGGCCGTAATGGAAATTGCAACGGTGATGTCATCATCCAATATGGCCACTTGGAATAATGTAATCGGATGGATGGTTTGTTTGTCGCAAATATAAATGAAAAGCCATTCCCTTGCATTACTCTATCATCAAACCTAAACATATAAAGGCATTTATATATATAATAAACGTAGTTTAGAATATGGCTTCATGTTCCAAACTTATCTCGACTTGCCTCGTCTGGTTACACATTGCATAACACTTGTAGGTTTTTAAATTCAAACTTGGCATCATCCGGCGACAATGCCTTGAATTAAATATGGCCGACAGTGGCGCCATCTGGTAGCGACTTTATGAATTAAAGATGGTGGCAACGGAGAACTTGGTGAATACGGGCTACCGACTTGTCTCGTCTTGTCCCCCCCCCCCCCCGACTTGTCTCGACTGTCTAGACTTGTCTCGACTCGTTCCCGACTTGTCTCGACTGACTACATAACACTTGGCGCCATCCGGCAGTAACTTTAAGAATTAAAGATGGCGACGGTGGTGTGCTCCGGCGGTAACTTTAAGAATTAAAGATGGCGGCGGTGGCACACTCTGGTAGCAACACTAGGAACTAAAGATGGCGACGGTGGCATCATCTGGTATCGATTATATGAACTAAAATATTTCGACGGTGGCGCCATCTACCAGCCAACTAGAGAACCAAGATGGCGGCGCCTCTGGCAACTACTTTTTGAATTTGGCGCGCGATACTAGCGACATCTACCAGCCAACTTGAGAACCAAGATGGCGGCGCCTCTGGCAACTAATTTTTGAATTTGGCGCGTGATACTAGCGACATCTACCAACCAACTTGAGGACCAAGATGGCGGCGCCTATGGCAACTAATTTTTGAATTTAGCACCATCTGGTAGTCTGTGCTGGAATTAAAGATGGCGGCTGTATAATAATTTTAATTTCAAATGTGCCGCCTTAGGTATGCATTAAGGAAGGCAAAAGATGGCGGCTGACCTTTACATCAAATTTCGAAAAGTTGAAGTTCGAAAAAAATTTCGAATCCAAGATGGCGGCCGTGACGAAAAGTGCAACGGTGACGTCACGATTCGAAGTTGGTGGAAATTTCTAGAAATACAAAATGGCGTATGGATTAGCATGGATTAACATATGGATTAGCATAGATTGGCATATGGATTAGCATAGATTGGCATACGGATTGGCATAGATTGACATGGATTAGCATAGATTGGCATAGATTAGCATTGATTGGCATGGGTTAGGTTAGGTTAGGTTAGGTTAGGTTAGGTTAGGTTAGCATAGATTAGCATATGGATTAGGTTAGGTTAGGTTAGGTAAGGTTAGGTTAGGTTAGGTTAGGTTAGGTAAGGTTAGGTTAGGTTAGGTTAGGTTAGGTTAGGTTAGGTTAGGTTAGGTTAGGTTAGCATATGGATTAGCATACGGATTAGATGACGTCATCAGGTTGGCAACATCGAGGGTCGCAAGTCTAAAGGTCAGGATCGAATTTCAATGTCAGGGTCAAATTTCAAGGTCAAGGTCAAATTCCAAGGTCAAGGTCAAAGTTAAAGGTCAAGGTTCAAGGTCAAAGGTCCAGGTCAAGGTTCATGGTCAATGTTCAAGGTCATAGTTAAAGGTCAAGGGTCGAATTTCAATGTCAGGGTCAAAGTTAAAGGTCAAAGGTCAAGGTCAAAGGTCAAGGACTCGGTTCAAGTTCAAGGTCAAGGTCAAAGTTCAGGGTTCAGGTCAAGGTCATAGTTAAAGGTCAAGGGTCGAATTTCAATGTTAGGGTCAAATTTCAAGGTCAAGGTCAAATTTCAAGGTCAAGGTCAAAGTTAAAGGTCAAGGTTCAATGTCAAGGTCAAAGGTCAAGGTCAGATCCTGGATCCTGCGCCTGACCTAGAATCGGCTATTTCCATCTACTGTAACGGGACATTTTTTCGTGCGTACATGGCTGATGAACGTAACGGGACCACACTTTTGAGTGTGTGCATGGTCGAAGGAAGTGACATAATCCCCGAATCCCCCTCCCTCCTCCCCTGCCCCAAAATGAGCCAAATACATCTACTCCCCCCCTAATTTTGTGTGTAACGCATTCTGTGTATAAAAACCCCTGTGTTTGAGTGTCTGTCACAATCTGGCAATCTGCGGTAAGTAGGCGGAGTTAGGCCCGGTGCACACGTGCGGACATTGTCCGCGCGGTGCCGCTGCGGCGCCGGAGATGCCTTCTCGGAAGGCTTGACTGATAAGAAGTAATGCACACTCAGCAGCGGCGCCGCAGTGGCACCGCACGTCCATTGCACGTCCACTGTGCTTACATTTTTGTCCGTAGATCCCACAGGCACGCTGCGGCGCCGCACGTCCAACTACGTTCCTTAGTACATTGGTGTCAATCGAGCAATGCACACGTGCGGTCGGTTGCTGCAAAGTGAGATGGCAGCATCACGTGAATTTGAAGAGATATTAGATGTTGAACTCTGCATCGCAGAAGTTAAAAGTTATCCAGAGATATGGAACGTAGCCGTTGAAGAATACCATGATCGTAATAAATAAAGAAGTGCGTGGATCAACATGTGCCGTAAATTTTGCGAATCGTTTGACGAAAAGGATGACAAGGAAAAAAACGAAATTTATAAGTATACATTATACTTTATTTTAATGAATGCCTATATGTTAATCTATATAAATACAGACAAGAAAGTATTGTAGGCCTATCCAATAAACATTTGTATACTAGGTACACAAAGAATACCCGTTTACGTTTGTACACATCCATCTCGTTAGTCGGCATCATTCAGAGTGTGCGGTATTTGTCCGTACTGTGTGAATGTGTTCCTGCGGCAACGTTGCGGCGCCGCAGCGGCTCCGCGCGGACAATGTCTGCACGTGTGCACCGGGCCTAAGTAAACCTACGACATAGAGTGTAGTGAAGTTGAAGCTGTTGACCATCAGTGGTGTAGGCTGTGGTCACCGAGCATGAAGCATGACCTGCGGGACATTTTAGAAAGGGTATAATGGGACCTACGCTAACGCTGCAGTGTTGTGAACACGCAGAGAGCCAGGAGGTGGTTCGGTTCGACTCGCGTGTTGTAACGTCGTGCAGTGTAACTTGGGCGGCGGCCCAGTTGCCTCACAGCTAATGCGCAGCAATTAGTTCAGCGTGTGACGTCGGCCCCGCCAGGAGAGTAAATACAGGGACAGTCGTCAGCAGAGACTCGTAACCTGCCAGTGTCAAGACTCAACCGCCGGATGTGATGGAGCCAGAGACGACCTTTGGACGAGACAACTCGGAGTCAGCCCGAGCGAGTGGTAGACCGCGCACGACGGGGCAGATGGAAACAAAACCTGGCAGAGCGTGCAGGTCGTGACCTGCTCGAACATGTCCCAGCTTGCCGCGGCCCCAGAACTGCCCTCCCCCCCCCCCCCCCCCCAGCTGATCTGCCTTGTCAGCCAGACCTACGCGTGGACCTCCAGCTTCTCATGTGTTTCAGTGGGAATTTTGCAATTATATATATATATATATATATATATATATATCCTGCCATGGCATCTTCAAGTTCAGGTATGGGGTGTTATTATAATAGTAGTAGGTAACTGCTCCCTGATGATGGCGACTGCAATGTCGACCGAAACGTCGGTGAATTAGTCACCAAGGTCGAGGCTACAACCCAGAAGCCAAGCTACTTCAACATTGGTGTCGTTAGTAGACTCAACACGCTCTGTGATTTTTATTGGCCATTTTTCGTCGTACAAGGAAGATCTGTCTCACAATGTGTGGTAGTAACAAACCATTTTCGATCCAATCATGAAAATAAATAAACATACCTTACAGTAATTTCTAGCTTGACACCAAATAAATATGCGATATTTTCAGACTTCCATGTAAAAATATGACTAAGAATAAAAAATGTAAGCATAAAATTACATAATAAAATAACACTTTAAACAGCTCTGTAATAGTATAAGCAATAATGCCCACCTAATTGAATTCCGCATTTCCAAACTATTTCTACCCTTATTTCGATTTTTAGTCTTGTGTCAAAAAATGATCTATCATACAGCAGTAAATGAATATGAAAATTAACCTTCTGTTTATTCGATTTTTTCTTCGATGTTTAATTGTTAATGCAGCCTTACTGTTCAACATTTTAGTTTCGTGCACCTGTATGAAGGGTGCTGGGTTCAACTCCCACCAAGCAACCTCCAGTCCAGCGCTCAAGTATCGGTATCATACAGCACTTTATTAATACGCACAGCTTCAATCAGAAGTTCTTCTGTTGATGTTCCTTCCATCTTGCCTGCCAAAAGTGAATGGAGTCCGGTCCCAGAGCCTACCTGAGCCATGTCTCCACTGCAGTCGTGGCTGGCCTGTCTGGTCGCGGTGGCGCTGCGCCCATAGAGAACAACCAAGTAGGATTCCAGGCCAAGTCAACTCCAGTCCACTCTACGTGGCTCCTTCGCTCCCAAGCCCACTTCTTGGTCCGGGGCGAGGCGAGTTTTTGTGAAACACAATGGCGAAAACAACAGCTAATGAATGGGCACACGCAGGATGAAGTGATTCAGTTTTCACTAGTGACTGCGACGGAGCGCTCGGAGTGAAAAGTTTTGTTTTTCGAAGAGAGTTCCGCGATTTGGAGGAGCTCTTCGAGACAGTTCGAGGGAGAAAGCCTTTGTACGACACTTCAAATGCTGACTATTTTTCAAATCAAATTAAACAGTAGATAAGGAAAGAAGTAGTGGAAGTGATTGGATTTAAATTTGGTATTTATATATTATTTGTTTGACGAGCAATATTATTTAATTATATGTTTTTTTGTATACTCTACCGCATCGGAGTTGCAAATGTTTTAAACTGTTTATTTTACTTGCAAAGACAGTTTCAGCTATGTTGATATATTTTACACGGCAGTATATATATACACATAAATCAATTGCCGCATAGTAGTATATATTGGCCGGTACTGGCACTGAGTTTCCGGTAAGGAGCCGGAGGAGCCGTCCGCCATCTTGGGTTGTAACGTCACGACGGCCATTTTGGACTCAAAAATTACTCAAAATTCCTCAAAACTTACTTAAAATTACTCAAAATTCATAAAACTTTCCCAATTTCGCGGGATAAATTCCCGTTAAAATTTCCTGTTATTTTATCCTCAAAACAGTCAACGACATTAAATGTCCCCAAGACGGCTTGAATTCCTTATCGAGGCTTAAGCATCCATGTTTACAGCCTCGTATAAGCCTCTGACGTCATCTAGGATTAATAAGTAACCGTTGCATTTTTTGTTATGGGCGCCATCTTGAAAATCTTTATTTATTATCAAATTTTAAATAAAAAAATTAAAATTTAATGAATAAAATTTTAGTAAAATATTACTTAAAACACCGGTGCACTTTTTCGTTATGGAAGCCATCTTGGATTCTAAAACGTTGCACTTTTCGTTAGAGTCCCCATATTGAAAAACCGTAATTTTTATGCTAGAAAATAAGGAATTTTTTAAAAAACTATTAAAAAAAATTATTAAACAAATTTTAATAAAAATATTTTTAAAAAGCACTTACTTCATAGAGTCATTGGTTCGAACCCGGTGAGGTCAAAAAATACAAAATGGCGACAGATCCTTCCTCCACGGAGACCGCCGCGCCGGCAGACTGACCTCCCGCCACTAATACCAATATATATATATATATATATCGCCCACTAGTATGCCGTCATGTTCGCCATCTTGCTAGATAAAACTTAAATTTTAAATGACATTAAATTAGTTTTGGGTAGCGGGAAAAATAATATGTTTTAGAGAAAGAGATAAGAACATTTGGTAACACATAGCTACATATAGAATCACACATGTACATAGACGAACAGGTGATTTGTAATATATATTTGAACTTCGATTAATTAAATAGAATATTTAACTCATTTGTTTTCCCACTAGCATGTATTCTCGTTTTCCCATTACCTTACCTGTATCATTGGCTTTGAAACCGAACACCTGCAGAACGCAGTGTGACCACGCCACTCGCAACTCGGCCAGAAGAAGCCTCGAGAGCGCTAGCGCAGTTCAGCTCGGCGCCGAGAGATGGCGCGGGACGAGAAACTGCAGGAAAGCGCGGCTGGTCCAAGCAACGAGGCCCAGCAGGCAATGGCAGCGCAGGTGGACTGCAACTCAGCAGGGTCGCGACTGGGTGGACGGAGAGAGGTATTATATTTCGCTCAACGCGGGGCGGGTGTTGGAATGGCGTCGCAGGAAGCCGGTTGTTATTTACGAGTCGCTGCACCGAGCAATCAAGCTGACAAATTACTTCCGGGCTCGCCGCTGCCTGCCGACACGGATTGCCCTGTCGCCCCCCTGGTCACTGGAGGAGGTGTTTCCTTACTCTCCTTTTGTGAGGGGTAGGGGCAGGGGTGTCCTTACTCAATACAGCTAGTTAACTGATCCGAGAATATTTTCAGGATTCATTCACCGCATGTTTGAACAAAATTAATCTTTATCCTAATGACAAACCCGCAGGATTCCCAGGCCGTAATTTAATAATTAACTTAATGTGACGGTGCTGCGCGTAACAAAGTTTGCTTGAAATAGTCACATGCGGGCTACCGTGAGAATATCTTAATAAAAGAACTGTTAGGTAAAGTTACAATTGTGATGATAGCGACAAAACACCTTATGATAAGTAACATATAAAACCACATTAAAATCTGGATACGAGGAACAGGCAATGAGCGTCGACACTGTTGCCAGGATTACTCATTAGGCTACAGTTTACAACTGCATGGATGCTCTTGCAGACGTCGAATCTTCTCTGTGAATAGTTTCTCCCAGATAATATGAAATGTTTTCTAAGGCTTCTTATTCCATTGAAGACTCACTCGAGGATAAACCACGCGGAAAGTTGCTGCCGGAGTGTTGGCGAACCTGGCCCGGGTGCCGGCGGGTGGCGGGAGGCGGGGAGTGGAGCAGACACGTGACAAGACGTGCTGACCGCCGACTATCGGCCGCGCGCAGGCCTGCCACCCTGCCCGCTTCCAGGCGGCTGGACAGAACAGCTGACAGCCAGTCCCCGTGCTCAAGGCCTTCTTGCACTGTCCAGCTCTGTGTCAAGCTGACGGGATCGGATTTCAGTTTCACTCAAGTTACGTTCGCAATGCTTTTTGTTGTAGTTCAACGGTTTTTTTAAAACTGTGAATTACACTCTTAAAGCTCTCATATCTTTTTTACTACTAGAGTATAATAAAGAGCGGACTAATTATGATTATTAACAAAAGTACATACTTTAACAAGAGTATTAAAATATATTATGGCCATAATAAATATGTTTTGTCACACAAAAATCATCATTATGCTAGGGGTTTCAAAATCATGTAAACCTTAAATTGTTATTGTAGAAACTATCATAAATAAAATTAATTTTGATCATTTTCTTAATTGTTCGTAACGCATTGCAAGACCTTTTGTAAAATAAAATAACGCATGCCGCTATTTAAGAAAGATTATATCAGCGAATTTCAATTTTATTTACTTTAAAAATTTATTAAATCCCATACGCAGTAGCTGATGGGGTTCATACTGAGAAGATTCTGGATATTTGTAACCAAAGCTCATTAAAGAATAATTAGAGATAATTCAAAATAAAATTAAAATGGCTTCCACTTACTTCCATACAAGATTTATGACATTTCGGTAACGTCACTCACCATCAATGTATCTATTGCAAGAACTTATTGCAATTTGAGGAATATTCTATAACGTTATGGGGCCTTTAGATTTCTTTAATGTGAACAACTACAGGCACACTGCTCCTGAAAACGAACAATTAAGATGTACGAGTGAGTGTATATTAATAGGATAAATGCCTACTTATATAACTAGTACATACTCCAAAATTCATAAAATTATTTGAAGTTTACTAAGCACAAAATTTATATAGCCTTAGTTGTAAACTAGGCATAAAAGTGTTTAGACTCGAGCATTCAAGACTATAAAATGAAGACAATACACAATGATTTTGAAAGCCAAATAGAATATTAAATAACTAGGTCCCTAACTTTAACACTCATTATGTAATATATATTTTTTAATAATTAAATCAATTGAAAACTTCTGATGGCTTTCATTCATTGTTTCTTTGTTGTACAAAGTTTGAAAGGTAATTAGACTTCCTTGGTCCCAGTTCCCAGCAATCCTTTCTAAGAACAAGGGAGAAATAAGTGGGTAGGTCAGTGAGCGAACATTTTAACCCCATTCTTATACGGAGATACAAAAGAAAATTAAATGGGAATACAATTAATGAAAAACCAACCAATGTACTAAAACCGCCATTCAATATTTATTGCAACGTTTATCAAGAACATTTATATATTAAATGTTGATTAAATGGCGAACAGTAGAAAAGCAGTCATATGGGCGATAATACAAGACACAAAGAAACGAGAAACGTTAAATCTTTCAGTCCAGAAAACTCATTATTATAAAGTTATAAACTACGAAACTTTATAAAAAATTATAAAGAACTTCCTCATGAACACGAAACATACATATACGCTTCCCGTTCAGTACAATCCAATACACATGACTACATACCAGCCGCAACAGAATGAAAATTTAAAACAAATAATAACGTTAAATGCTTAAGAGCCCTACAAAAATACAGAGGAATTAATATCACAGCGCCCACTCTCAGGTATAACTACACCAGACAAGCGAGTTCTTGATCACAACAAAGATTGAGTCAACGTTAACTTCAGAAACGACCCCTCAAAAAAACAGTTACTTAGAGACGGTGACGAAGCAGTAAACCGCTTAGGGAAAACAAATCCTGAACGTAAGCAAGCAAACGTGACACCAGGACGCATACCGTAGATCATCATGAGTATTTGGAAACTGGGGGTTTGAGCACAGGCGGTGGATCGTGGATCCGGGGGCCATCTTGCGACGTCATAAGTTAATTCTTCCGCCATCTTGGATGGCATCTGTTTATCCGTCAATCCGTTCGCCATTGGCTGGACAAGACAACTGGCCAGGCCCCAAAGCAGGGCGAGAAGGGCGGGTTCGGGGCTGGCATCGGTGCACCCGCCTACGTCAGAGAGGCGGTTCCTGCCCACTACTCCAGAGAACATCACAGTAGCATCGGCCGGAACAGTCAGAACCATGCCGCGGTGACGAACCATCAGGCATAAGGGAATACGAAGCTCGACACCGTGCAAAGGGTGCAGGATGTCCCAAGCGGCGTGGCATCGACAGACCCGTCAATCTTCAGTTCTTGGTCTCACAAGAGGGGAGTATATGGGGGAAGGCAGGGAATATAAAACTCTGGATGCAACAACACATGACGCAGAAAAACCGAACGATTATGCCCAAAAACCAACACTTTGTTTAATCTCACCACATAAGCTTTCCTAAATTTATTATATTTACACAAATGATTAGTTTTAAAATTTCAAAATCTTTCTTTCGTGAAAGGCCAAAAGTAGGACACAATTTATTGTTAAACTTATCACCAAAGTATGGCAGGGTTATAGTGCATGCATAATAGAAGATCAGTAACATTAAAAATGTGTTCCTACCTTGACCCTTTATAATGCTGTGCCACCGTTTTGTGGGCTTTCTCAATGTTACATTCAACTTTAGGAACCACAGCATCTAACGAAATGTTATCGAGTGACGAATCCAGAGGAGGAAGGCTCCACACACTTAGGAGGCGGTAATATCACTACCTAGGAAAAAAGAGGGCGGTGAAAATCCGGTCGCTGAAGACAGCGCAGAATTAAGTCCTATATTGATGAACTCCAACTCTGAATACTAGAGTGTCTGATCTAAGCGGTCAGGATAACTTTGTGAACTTTGTTTACTAGCTCGGATTGGTTCCCATGTGGGAAATACACACAACTATAAATTGGCTTGATTGCCGTCTCGAAGCACATGTTCCCGTACAAAGAAGACTAAAAATACTTATAATTGTCCGAAACAATCACACGAACACTTTCCACACACGTTCCCTTAGGCCTTTTGTAATAGTGAGAGCCTTCATGTTTTGCAGTGGTAGTAAAATAAAAAAACGTAGTTGATACGTCCAGCATCACCATTGTTACTCTTGCGCAATCGTATAAAGGGACCAATGTTCTTAACATGCCATGGAGCAACCAGCAGTTCCACACAATATTTTAGTCACAATCCCAATCCACAACCTTGGGCTCGGACCGACCGATACCTACTACTTACAAGGCCAGAATAAGTTATGTTCTAGTTGCATTAATATTGTATCATGCTATTTTTTCAATAACTGCTCATATACAAATATAAATTATGCATAACTGAATATTTAAAGATTTATTTTTGCTCGAAATATTTTTAACCTTTTTTTTATAAGCTTTTATCCTTTAATGAAAACCTTCTAAGTATTTCAAACTAAATTAAATAAATGGAATACAAACATATTTATTTCAATACCTAGTACCACGTCGAGGTTAATTTTGTAATCACGTGTCCAAGGCATGCATCAATAAATGTATAATTAATAATTCAAGAAAATTTATTTGATTGAAATTAAATGGTCGTATCATTTAACGAATAATATTACTTTAAATGAGTAACATTACAAAGTTACATCATTATTGTAACATATAAGAAAATGATTCCAGCTTTTGGAGCAGTAAATCTGGGTTTTTTTTCGTTGATTTATACTTGCTAAAAAATATTAATTTAAAAAAATTAAACGAGTCAATTTAACCATCCTTAGTATTAAAGTTATAATTTTTTGACGTGACAACGTCTAATAAATCGATGAACGCCGGCTGCACGCAACACTAAAAAGTGTCCCGTTAAGCATATTGTCCCGTTAAACTCGTTGTAAGCTTGCGCCGCATTTATCTCTCTTCCACTCGATTGGAACAACCATCGATTTGAATTTTTCGAGGCACATTAAACTTGAAACACTCCCATTCGTTTCCTACTTTTCCTATCATCGTCATATATTTAACAGAATAACACAGATTGGAAGAAGTTAAATAGCAAACATGTATAAAAGTTATAGTTAAAATAATCTCTTCGTTAAAGTAATGAACATATTTGAATTAATGAGTGCAAATAAAAGTAAATTCATCAATTGAATTGTAGATTTAATTTCACTCCTCCTTTGTATCCATACAAAATAGTGATAATTCAATAAAAATGATTCAATTTTATTCATAAAAGTATGCAATCATTTCATCAATGTTTTGTTATGACGTTGTCACTTTAAAATATCGTCCGTAAACCGACTTTACAGACAACCAATTTTTTTTTTTTAAATTATGAATGAATGAAGTTTAAGATTAAAGTTATATTTGACGACTGTTTCTAAAATATTAATATTTGTTTTTAATTTTACAGCACAGAAACATTATTATTATAAAAATGATGAAAATAATTGTTTATATAAATTTATATTCAAGTCCACGTTTCAAAGGGCGCGAAAATTCGAGCCACCATTTATCACGGAGTCCACGATACAATTGAAAAGGTTTGTGGAATGAACACGGCCTCGTGCAGGCTGTGACGCAGGGAGATGGATGCGAGCTACAGCCCCTCCCGAGCCACAGCTACGAGCTACGAGCCAGTTGCCCCGCGGAGCGACACAGCTCGTGTGGGGCACGACCAACTACGGCCGCTAGGAGCTCCCGGGGCGAGAGTCAACACCGTCCCTACTGCCCTTTCATCTCACTGCCCTTCGCAGTCACACAGACCTTAGTTCGGCTAGTCACGTCATGCAACAAGGAGTCATGTAACATTTGGCAAGATATGTTGTCAGTAGTATATATTGGTTCCTCCGGAAACAGGCCTCAGGCGGTGGATTGAGATTGTCGGTCCGCCATCTTGGATTGTGACGTCACGGCGGCCATCTTGGATTCTGACGTCACGGCGACCATCTTGGATTCTGACGTCACGGCGGCCATCTTGGATGAGCGTAACGGGACGTAACGTAACGGGACATAACGTAACGGGACATAACGTAACGGGACAAGCAGATCACTGCAGCCATCTTGGATCCGCCATCTGTAAATCGAGCGCCCCACTCATGATGAAATGTTCGTCTCTGTAGCCATATTGATTTTTTTCTGTTCCGCTGCAGGCCGCCATCTCGGATACCGTCGACTTTGTTTCTGTTGTTTGTTCCTAGATAGCGCCAGCGTCGCTCTTGATTTTTTTCTGTTCCACTGGAGGCCGCCATCTTGGATACCGTCGATTTTGTTTCTGTTGTTTGTTCCTAGATAGCGCCAGCATCGCTCTTGATTTTTTTTGTTCCGCCGCAGGCCGCCATCTTGGATACCGTCGACTTTGTTTCTGTCGTTTGTTCCTAGAGAGCGCCAGCGTCGCTCTGTCTCATCACATAAGGTCGATGTTCCATTACCTACCATAGTTATTAAGAACCTTATCGACTTTAAATTTTATTTTTTATGAAATATATATTGGAAACGCTGTGATTCGAACCATCGCAGCTCTGATCTCTAGGTTGGAAAACATACGCCTTTAACCGCTCAGCCATCGAGACATTTACCAGACCGAAGATTAAATAAGGTATATATAAAAATAACATGCATATTTGGACTTGTAATTTTTTTTAATTTAAAGTAATAATAGCACCACCTGTTCGAGACGGACCCACCATCTTGTCATTTGGCCGCCATCTTGAAAATCCGTAATTATTTAGCTAGAAATTCGGGAAAACTTTCAAAATTCATTAAATAAATCACTCATTAATTTACATATTGATTCGATCGATTCCCGTCCTCGGTTCGATCTTGGATGATGCAAAAAAAATTAAATATAACATCAATTTAACATAATAGTAACAGGTTCGAGGAATTAAACACTGCAAGTTCTTTTACAAACATAATATTTATTACATAATTTCTATTCTACTACAGGATCATTTGAGAAAGCCAGCAATCTTATAATCATTTAGTTCCGCAGCGGTGTGAAATGACTAATTCTTAGATCCAATCGGTTTATACTAGACAGAGTCCAGCCAGAACCTTTACAGACATAGTCCACCTCTTCTTGACAGAGTTTCTGGATACCGTTTTTAACAGTTTGCTTCACATCGTTAGAACTGTAAATTACTGCAGCCGATGTCTTGAATGCACACTTCTTCACTTTGTCATCGAACGGATATGGCTTTCCATATATACAGTCCAACCACAAGTTATATTTCAAAGGTCCGTTTGTTGCTACATCATCAGTAAGCTGATTGATTATGTCCTCTCTGATATCATCAAGAAAATTACAAATGTCTTTCGACTCACCTAACGTATTTAAATAATAATAGTCCTTCAATGTTCCACGAAATGCAGACTGCGCCAAGTAGAAGCCATTATCGTTCACTTGTAATGCTCCGAACACAGTCTTAGGTTTATTTTCCTGTTCAGACGTCATACCAATCGGTTGCTGCACATCGGTTTTCTTGCTTGTACGCTCACGAGCCTTCAACCTAAACCGAGGAGTCGAAATTTCTGCAGGTAGTTCAGCAGTAGGCACACGGACTTCACCTTTACAGTTTTTCGCATGTCGTCGCAAATTATCAATTCGAGTAAACCATTCATGACACTCATCACAACGAAACTTCATGCGAGATGAATTCTTCGTGCATTTGCTCCGCTCATGTCTTCGTGCATCATGGGAAAATGCGAACGACGTATCACAGTAGCTGCAAGGATACCGTGGTGATGAAGACGATCCTTTCAGACCCGATCCAGATACAGGCGTTACATCAGTAGTACCATTTCCATGCATTCTCTTATGCACATCGATGCATCGTTGTTGCGACGAAACCTTTACTTTCTGCCGAACAGCAGGGCCTTTGCATGCCTTCATGTGCGTTTTCATATTATCTTTTCTGGCAAACTGCTTATGCCATTTCTCACAAACAAACATTTTACGATATAGGTTCTTGACACATTCGCTCCTCTCGTGTCGCCGAGCATTGCTGCTGTTTGAGAAAATCTTGTCGCAATAACAGCACCGATGTTCGCTAGTTGTCAAATCAGCATCCATTGAAGTCTCCATCGAGGTCGTATCGTCGATCGTCGTGGTTTCCTGCACATCCAGCTCAGTAGTCATTAAGCTATCTTCTGCTGGTGGTATCACATCTGTTGAAATCTCCTCCAGTGTTGACATCGACGTTGTCAATGGAATCTGCTCCTTCTCCGTCGTAGTTGTCGTCAAGGTTCCCGTAGACGATGGTACAACCTCCATCGAGTTCGTCGTTAAAGTCGGTAAAGATGCCATCGAGTTCGCAAGAACAGGTAATTACATGATTAATGCACCAGAAGAAACAAACTAGGTGATCCTTACACCGACGACGTCAGTAACAAACTGAGCGTCCTGTTGTCTAGGACTCGCTTATATACATGCACCGTATGGAATAAAACGCTAGTCAAATCAAGAACCATTTACAATATTACTAGAGTCAAAACAACATTAAAATAGAAGGACCATCAACGAAAAGGCAGCACATTTGGAAGCACCGACAACGAAACGGCAGCACATTTGGAAGCACCGACAACGAAAAGACAGCACATTTGGAAGCACCGACAACGAAAAGGCAGCACATTTGGAAGCACCGAAAACGAAACGGCAGCACATTTGGAAGCACCGACAACGAAAAGGCAGCACATTTGGAAGCACCGACAACGAAAAGGCAGCACATTTGGAAGCACCGACAACGAAAAGGCAGCACATTTGGAAGCACCGACAACGAAATGGCAGCACATTTGGAAGCACCGACAACGAAAAGGCAGCACATTTGGAAGCACCGACAACGAAACGGCAGCACATTTGGAAGCACCGACAACGAAAAGACAGCACATTTGGAAGCACCGACAACGAAAAGACAGCACATTTGGAAGCACCGACAACGAAAAGGCAGCACATTTGGAAGCACCGAAAACGAAACGGCAGCACATTTGGAAGCACCGAAAACGAAACGGCAGCACATTTGGAAGCACCGACAACGAAACGGCAGCACATTTGGAAGCACCGACAACGCAAAGGCAGCAAATTTGGAAGCACCGACAACGAAAAGGCAGCGCATTTGGAAGCACCGACAACGAAAAGGCAGCACCATCATCAAAAAGGCCGCACATTTGTCATTGGCTCCAATATTCATTGGCTCCAATATTCATTGGCTCCATTATTCATTGATTCCATCAGTCTATTGATTCCATCAGTCTAGTGACTCCATATGTCATTGGCTCCTACAGTCATTGGCTCCTACAGTCATTGGCTCCAACAACTGTCTTTTGTCTCACCAACTCCAAATATATATATTTGGCTAGAATTCTACGAGTCTAAGAGACTATGAGACCACATGGCTACGAGTCTAAAATGATCTAGCTGGTTACGAGTTATACATGGCTTGCGAGGCTACAGAGCTACGAAGTTTCTAGTACACAGGTTTACATGACTGCGAGGATACAGGACTACAAGTCTGCAAGAGTACTTGACTACGAAGGTACTCGTCTACATGACTCCAGTTACCGCATCTGTCTTCGACGGAATTTTCTCTTTTGCTCCAACTGCTCCATCAGCATTATGTTATAATATTACAAGGCCTCTTGCTTACGTAGCTTCAAGTCTACAAGCCTCCAATGCATCATGACTGCGAGACTACGATCAATGAGGTTACGAGTCTACGCGATTGCGAGTCTTCTAGGTTACATGATCGCGAGGCTATAGGACTACGAAGCTTCTAGAACGCATGGTTACGAGACTGCGAGGCTACAATTCTACGAGGTCCCAAGACATCCAGGCTACGCGACTACGAGCCATGAGGTTACGAGACTACGTGACTACGAATCTTCAAGTTTACGAGACTGCGAGGCTACAGAGCTACGAAGCCTCTAGTACACAGGTTTACGTGACTGCGAGGATATAGGACTACGCGACTTCGAGCCATAAGGTTACGAGATTACGTGACTACGAATCTTCATGTTTACGAGACTGCGAGGCTACAGAGCTACGAAGCCTCTAGAAAACGAGTTTACGTGACTGCGTGGATACAGGAATACAAGTCTGCATGAGTTCTTGACTACGAAGCTACTCGTCTACAAGGCTCCAATTGACACATCTGTCTTCGATGGAATTTTCTCTTTTGCTACATCTACACCATCAGCATTATGTTATAAGATTACAAAGCTACTTGCTTACGTAGCTTCAAGTCTACGAGGCTCCAATACATCATGACTACGAGACTACGAGCCATGAGGTTACGAGACTATGCGATTGCAAGTCTTCAAGGTTACGTCATCACGAGGCTATAGGACTACGAAGCTTCCAGAACGCATGGTTACGAGAATGCATGACTAATTGGCCGCATGGCTACGAAACTTTATGTCTCTAACTGACTACAATAGCACTATTCAGTGGTGAGAGTTAATTTATTTCATGCAAAGGTACTTGCTGCAAGCAGTTCCACTTTTCAACATCAGATGACGTCACGTTTTGCTTGCAGGTAAAATAATATTTATTTATTTTATGCGGGATGCGGGTTGTTCACTATCGATCGCATAAGAAGAATGGCATCGATAGTCTTCAAGGAGAAGGAAGTTCGTCCTTCCTGCTAGTGCTTCTCAGATTTCTCACGGTCCGCCATCTTGGATTGCGACGTCACGGCTGCCATCTTAGATGGGCGTGACTTTGACCTTTGACCGAAACCGCAGGAATGATCGCAAGCACACGGATTAACCATCAAAATATATATAAGAATTATCAGGAGCACACGGAGAAAACCATCATAATATTGGCAAGAATAATCAGGAGCACACGGAAGTAGTTGAAAATAGGGGGTTCAAGCACAGGCGGAGGAGCCAGGAGCCCGCCATCTTGGATGACGTCATCGGCGGCCATCTTGGATGACGTCATCGGCGGCCATCTTGGATGACGTCATCATGACCTTTGACCTTGACCTTTGACCTTGCTAATCTATGCTAATCTATGCCAATCTATGCCAATCTACGCTAATCTATGCCAATCTATGCCAATCCATATGCTAATCTATGCTAATCCGTATGCTAATCTATGCCAATCCATATGCTAATCTATGCTAATCTGTATGCTAATCTGTATGCTAATCCATGCCAATCCATGCTAATCCATCCGCCATTTTGTATTTCTAGAAATTTCCACCAACTTCGAATCGTGACGTCACCGTTGCACTTTGTGTCACGGACGCCATCTTGGATTTGAATTTTTTTTTCGAACTTTGAAATTCGATGTAAACATCAACCGCCATCTTGTTTTCGTCTGCTGGTGGCCGCCATCTTGTTTTCGTCTGCTGGTGGCCGCCATCTTGTTTCGTCTGCTGGAGGCAGCCATCTTGCGACGTCATATAGTTCTGTTGGTCGCCACCAGATAGCAGCAGGGATTATTTTATTTTTTTTTTTAACTAAAATAATTTCAGTGCCGAGGCTGGGATTCGATCCATGGGACGTGAAAACGTCCAGGATGTCGTGGTTACGAGGCGGACACCTTGACCACTAGACCACGAGACCAATTGGGATATGTTGGAATAAATAATCTATATATGCCACGTACTGACATCAAGTTTTATGATAAAAGGGGGGAGGGTGTCTTTGCCTTCCCAAATGCATGAAATTAAAATTATTATTATACCATCGCCATCTTTAATTCCAGCACAGACTACCAGATGGCGCCAAATTCAAAAATTAGTTGCCAGAGGCGCCGCCATCTTGGTTCTCAAGTTGGCTGGCAGGTGTCGCATGCCGCCATCTTGGTTCTCAAGTTGGCTGGTAGATGTCGCTAGTATCGCGCGCCAAATTCAAAAATTAGTTGCCAGAGGCGCCGCCATCTTGGTTCTCAAGTTGGCTGGTAGATGTCGCTAGTATCGCGCGCCAAATTCAAAAATTAGTTGCCAGAAGCGCCGCCATCTTGGTTCTCAAGTTGGCTGGTAGATGGCGCCACCGTCACCATATTTTAGTTCATACAATCGATACCAGATGACGCCACCATCGCCATCTTTAGTTCCTAGTGTTGCTACCAGAGTGTGCCACCGTCGCCATCTTTAATTCTTAAAGTTACTGCCGGAGTGCGCCACCGTCGCCATCTTTAATTCTTAAAGTTACTGCCGGATGGCGCCAAGTGTTATGCAATGTGTAACCAGTCGAGATAAGTTTGGAACCTGTAGCCATATTATTATTAATTAATAATGTATGTTTATTAAATATGATAGAGTATTTATAAAATATTGGTGTTGTGTAGAGACTCTCTCTTCTTCTCGTAGTGGCGGAAGACATCTCGAAGGTAGTGTTAGAATTTATGTATTAAAGCAATCACTCTAGCTGAGGAGACTAATAACTTATAGTTACAATTCAATAATATCGGCAATTAAATGTTTTGATATTAAAGCAAACAACGTAAATGTTAAACACATATTTATTTAAATCTTATTACAAACAGCAAGGGGTAAGAACAATCGATGATTTAAAAGAAGTAAATAACGAGTAATAAAATCACTTAATATTCACACACTACACATCATAGTGACAAAGGCAACATTAACTCGAGACCCAATTATACATAGTAGTATGGGTGGTCGAATAGCCAGAATTTAAGTAGCTGAACATTACAATGGGCGCAATGGAATTTGCCATACAGTTTTATACATTTATCCAGGCGGTTTCCATAAGTCTTTAAAAGTTTGTTGAAGCTAGGACAGTTTCTTTCATTATGTAAATCAACAATGTTGGCACTGCACAGTTCACTAAAGATACTTTTCTGTTTGTCTCCTAGGACGTATACTACATCTCCTTCTTCAGGGTTGACGATGTCACATAACACTGATGAGATTTGGTCAAAGCTCACTTCACCTTCGTTCCACGAGAGTCCATGCACTTCATAAGTCAGTTTACGATTCTCGCTTTGCGACAGCCTGTCTAGTTCGGACCAGTCACATGGTGGTTTGAATATGTATTCATAGGTCCTCAATACATCACCGTCCTCGATGAACATTGCTGCAAGTTGCTTAACCACATACCCCTTTTGTGATGTGAGGCACTGAATGTTGCAGAGAAATAATGACATTTTTTTTGCCAGTACTCACGATAACTGATGTGTGAAGCTGTGCTAGCTCTGCAAGGCTGATGCTAGTTCTACAGGTATGACTGCAAGGCTGCAGTGCTGATGTTGTCTCTAGGATGCTGAATGTCAGACTGGTTGTAACAACCTTTGGTGTCGTAGTACACACAAATTTACAATTCGTCTTCATCACTATCCCCCAAGCCACTATCCGTTCCTTCATCCACATCTTCGTTCACCTCTTGCGCTTCCTTTGCGGCCTCGATGCAGGTCATAACAGCATGATATAAATAGGTAATAAATATCTCTTCCTCAGGGAACTCAGTGAGAATGTTGAGGGTGGAGGATGTAAGGTGGTAATGTATATCATAAAAGTCCATACCTATGTAGCGACGTACTACATCCATTACAAATTCCCGAACATCGTCCATCGTAACACTGTTTAAATTACAATCGCAAACACTCTCCGCGTAAACACTGGTGGAAGCCATGATGATGAGAGCGTGGTTAGAAGCAGACTACCACGTTAGCGGAGCGATGCTGTGAGGCCCCAGAACTCGCTCGAAATAACCTGCACAACACATTCCAAAAACATGACGTAGCCTATGGTTGACGGCACAAACACCCTGAGTGGCTCTGCGTGTTTCCTCCTGCCCGAACACGCGCTGCTGTGAAAGCCTCTTCCCGAGCACAGACGTCACTCCCGCAGCAGACAACAGGCGTATGCTACAGGAGCTAGAACAATTGAATAGCCAAATATATATTTAGACTACCCAACTTCATAAATGACATGAGATAATTCCTGTGCGATAATCATACTTTAAATGTTGTAATGTATGTATAAACAATAATCATGACTAAGTACTTGAAAAAAAATGTAAGTGAGGTGTTATTCACCTTTAGCGCTTCTCGATTTCTGTATCTGCTACCCACGAATTAAATTGAGACGGGAAACCCCACCATTTCACAAAAGACCGACCATTTCTTCGTTTGAGAACTTTCTCCACCAAATATGTGTCCGGATACATCGTAGACTGGATCTCTTCAGCATAGAAGCCACCACGAATAGGCTTGTGGTCCAAGTCTTCGAGGTAGTAGGTCCTGGGTTCCGATTCACGAACGTGTGTCACACGGAAAAGTTCAGAACTCCAATTCGCCGTGAAACCTTTCTCAAAGACACCTTTCTGCTTGGAGATTCTCACAATGTCACCAACATTAGCTTTATGCTTGCGTGTATCTTTCTTCTTCGTGTTGGTGAATACAGCCCCAAGTAGACGATCATCCTTTACATCTTTAGGCTTCATTTTCGTGGTAGAATGCACTGTGGAATTATATTCACTTATAAGTTTCGACAAAAGATCCAACCAAAAACAACTCAAAGTCTTTTACAAACATAATATTTATTACTCAATTTCTATCCTACTACAGAATCACTTGCGAAAGCCAGCAATCTTATAAACATTTAGCCCTGCATAGACGTGCAACAACTACTTCTTAGCTCCAAATGGCTCCAAATGCTCCAAACGGCCTTCAAATGCTCCAACAGCTCCAAAAAAAGGCTCCAAATGCTTGACAGCTCCAAATGGCTCCAAATGCTCCAAACGGCTCCAAATGCTCCAAATGCCTCCAAATGGCTCCAAATGCTCCAAACGCTCCAAATGTCTCCAAAAGGCTCCAAATGCTTCAAAAGACTCCAAATGCTCCAACAGCTCCAAAAAAAGGCTCCAAATGCTTAACACAGCTCCAAATGGCTCCAAATGCTCCAAATGGCTCCAACAGCTCCAAAAGGCTCCAAATGCTTGACAGCTCCAAATGCTCCAAATGGCTCCAAATGCTCCAAATGGCTCCAACAGCTCCAAAAGGCTCCAAATGCTTCAAAAGGCTCCAATTGTTCCAAGAGCTCCATCTTCAATTGGTTCCAACTGATTCCAATTACTTTTCTTATCGAACTTGGCATGATTACTAACATGTCTTTATTAGTATACATTTTGACTGGCAGTGGTAACGTATTTTGCACCTTTAAGTTATAAGTTTTATTTAGAAATCATATTTCGATAAATGGTAGATACCATTTGGAAAGAAAATATATTAATTTATCTTTAAGTTTATACACATACATTTAATTTAAGCCATTATTGTATGTAGCCAGCTTCCCTCAGTTCTTTGAGTATGAAGGATATTTCTTTAATGTTCGAATAGTTTCCTGCACAAAGCGATCCATGTAGTAGTCGTAGCCTGTCAACCAATATGTTAGGATCTCCCCATGAGGTATAATCAAACTCTTCTGCTGCGTTCATCATCCTTGCATGTTTATAATAAATATTATCTCTGGTGTCTATCGTTTTAACACCAACCTCAAGGTCACTTTCGTCATCGTGCCAGAAATTATCACAAGCTTGATCAGGATAATTTATTTTATTACGACGTTTCCATCGTTTTGGTCTCAAACCACCATCACAGTCTTCACTCTTGCATGTTTTTGGTGCTTCAGCACAATACTCAATCATGTCAGCCTTAGATGTGTCAGCACAGTCTTCGTTCACGCCAGCTTCTGATGTGTCACCACAGTCTTCAATCATGTCAGCACCACAAACTTGATCAGGATAATTTATTTTATTACGTCGTTTCCATCGTTTTGGTCTCAGACCGCCATCACAGTCTTCGATCTTACCTGCTTTAGGTGCTTCAGTACAGTACTCAATCATATCAGCCTCAGATGTGTCACCACATTCTTCAATCATGCACGCTTCAGATGATTCATCAAAGTCTTCGACCTTGTAAGCTTCAGATGGTTCTCCATCTTTCTCATTTTCATGGAGACGACTAGATATTGGAGTAAATATATTTTCATTTCTAATGTGGTTACAACTACCTTCGTTTGTTTTAAATTTTAAATTATTATCTTCATCTAGATCAGTAATTTTAGCATTAGCTTTTTCGCCTTCGTTCCTCTTCCGCGATGTTGTAGCCCAGTCTTCGTTATCTTTATTCATCTTAATTGTACAGGTCTTGTAATGTCTATCCAAGTAATATCTTCTACCAAAGGATTTCTGACACTGACTGCAATGAAACGGTTTTTGACAAGGACCCAAATTACACTCGCTTCTCTCATGTCGTTTAGCATTCTTTCTCAAGGTAAACACCTTGCTACAGTATCTACAGTGATGACGTTTCGATACAGCGTCAGATCCTAAATCGGAATTCATATTAGTTACCGAGACTAATGCCAGATGCAAACTAAGAGTTTTAAATTAGATATATTACTTAAATATAATTTTTTTTAATTATTTCATCAGCGAGAATTAATTTATCTCATTCAAAGGTACTTGTTGCAAGTAGTTCTGCTTTTCAACAACAGATGTCGACACGTATTGCTTGCAGGTAAATATTATTTCTTTCTTTCATGCGGGATGCAGGATTCTCACTAACGATCGCAATAGAGGGATGGCATCGCTATACTCCAAGGAGAAGGTAGTTTGTTCTTCCAGTTAGTGTTTCTCAGGGTATATATTAATATTTGACTGAATAATGATTTTTTTTTAAATTCCACCTAATAAAAATAAAATAGAAGCACTCAGAGAAAACCATCAGGGATGATGTCGTTTATAAACATCATAAATTACCAATTTTTTTTAAAAAAAGTCCAAATTTAATCCTACTTAAGCAAAGAGTTCACAAGCCCGCTTGTGAACTCTTTGCTTAAGCAACATGAGAGTTCTAGCACAAGCGGGCTTGTGAACTCTTTGCTTAAGCAACACGAGAGTTCTAGCACAAGCGGGCTTGTGAACTCTTTGCTTAAGCAACATGAGAGTTCTAGCACAAGCGGGCTTGTGAACTCTTTGCTTAAGCAACATGAGAGTTCTAGCACAAGCGGGCTTGTGAACTCTTTGCTTAAGCAACATGAGAGTTCTAGCACAAGCGGGCTTGTGAACTCTTTGCTTAAGCAACATGAGAGTTCTAGCACAAGCGGGCTTGTGAACTCTTTGCTTAAGCAACACGAGAGTTCTAGCACATGCGGGCTTGTGAACTCTTTGCTTAAGCAACACGAGAGTTCTAGCACAAGCGGGCTTGTGAACTCTTTGCTTAAGTAGGATTAAATTTGGACTTTTTTTAAAAAAAATTGGTAATTTATGATGTTTATAAACGACATCATCCCTGATGGTTTTCTCTGAGTGCTTCTATTTTATTTTTATTAGGTGGAATTTAAAAAAAAATCATTATTCAGTCAAATAATAATATATACCCTGAGAAACACTAACTGGAAGAACAAACTACCTTCTCCTTGGAGTATAGCGATGCCATCCCTCTATTGCGATCGTTAGTGAGAATCCTGCATCCCGCATGAAAGAAAGAAATAATATTTACCTGCAAGCAATACGTGTCGACATCTGTTGTTGAAAAGCAGAACTACTTGCAACAAGTACCTTTGAATGAGATAAATTAATTCTCGCTGATGAAATAATTAAAAAAAATTATATTTAAGTAATATATCTAATTTAAAACTCTTAGTTTGCATCTGGCATTAGTCTCGGTAACTAATATGAATTCCGATTTAGGATCTGACGCTGTATCGAAACGTCATCACTGTAGATACTGTAGCAAGGTGTTTACCTTGAGAAAGAATGCTAAACGACATGAGAGAAGCGAGTGTAATTTGGGTCCTTGTCAAAAACCGTTTCATTGCAGTCAGTGTCAGAAATCCTTTGGTAGAAGATATTACTTGGATAGACATTACAAGACCTGTACAATTAAGATGAATAAAGATAACGAAGACTGGGCTACAACATCGCGGAAGAGGAACGAAGGCGAAAAAGCTAATGCTAAAATTACTGATCTAGATGAAGATAATAATTTAAAATTTAAAACAAACGAAGGTAGTTGTAACCACATTAGAAATGAAAATATATTTACTCCAATATCTAGTCGTCTCCATGAAAATGAGAAAGATGGAGAACCATCTGAAGCTTACAAGGTCGAAGACTTTGATGAATCATCTGAAGCGTGCATGATTGAAGAATGTGGTGACACATCTGAGGCTGATATGATTGAGTACTGTACTGAAGCACCTAAAGCAGGTAAGATCGAAGACTGTGATGGCGGTCTGAGACCAAAACGATGGAAACGACGTAATAAAATAAATTATCCTGATCAAGTTTGTGGTGCTGACATGATTGAAGACTGTGGTGACACATCAGAAGCTGGCGTGAACGAAGACTGTGCTGACACATCTAAGGCTGACATGATTGAGTATTGTGCTGAAGCACCAAAAACATGCAAGAGTGAAGACTGTGATGGTGGTTTGAGACCAAAACGATGGAAACGTCGTAATAAAATAAATTATCCTGATCAAGCTTGTGATAATTTCTGGCACGATGACGAAAGTGACCTTGAGGTTGGTGTTAAAACGATAGACACCAGAGATAATATTTATTATAAACATGCAAGGATGATGAACGCAGCAGAAGAGTTTGATTATACCTCATGGGGAGATCCTAACATATTGGTTGACAGGCTACGACTACTACATGGATCGCTTTGTGCAGGAAACTATTCGAACATTAAAGAAATATCCTTCATACTCAAAGAACTGAGGGAAGCTGGCTACATACAATAATGGCTTAAATTAAATGTATGTGTATAAACTTAAAGATAAATTAATATATTTTCTTTCCAAATGGTATCTACCATTTATCGAAATATGATTTCTAAATAAAACTTATAACTTAAAGGTGCAAAATACGTTACCACTGCCAGTCAAAATGTATACTAATAAAGACATGTTAGTAATCATGCCAAGTTCGATAAGAAAAGTAATTGGAATCAGTTGGAACCAATTGAAGATGGAGCTCTTGGAACAATTGGAGCCTTTTGAAGCATTTGGAGCCTTTTGGAGCTGTTGGAGCCATTTGGAGCATTTGGAGCCATTTGGAGCATTTGGAGCTGTCAAGCATTTGGAGCCTTTTGGAGCTGTTGGAGCCATTTGGAGCATTTGGAGCCATTTGGAGCTGTGTTAAGCATTTGGAGCCTTTTTTTGGAGCTGTTGGAGCATTTGGAGTCTTTTGAAGCATTTGGAGCCTTTTGGAGACATTTGGAGCGTTTGGAGCATTTGGAGCCATTTGGAGGCATTTGGAGCATTTGGAGCCGTTTGGAGCATTTGGAGCCATTTGGAGCTGTCAAGCATTTGGAGCCTTTTTTTGGAGCTGTTGGAGCATTTGAAGGCCGTTTGGAGCATTTGGAGCCATTTGGAGCTAAGAAGTAGTTGTTGCACGTCTATGCAGGGCTAAATGTTTATAAGATTGCTGGCTTTCGCAAGTGATTCTGTAGTAGGATAGAAATTGAGTAATAAATATTATGTTTGTAAAAGACTTTGAGTTGTTTTTGGTTGGATCTTTTGTCGAAACTTATAAGTGAATATAATTCCACAGTGCATTCTACCACGAAAATGAAGCCTAAAGATGTAAAGGATGATCGTCTACTTGGGGCTGTATTCACCAACACGAAGAAGAAAGATACACGCAAGCATAAAGCTAATGTTGGTGACATTGTGAGAATCTCCAAGCAGAAAGGTGTCTTTGAGAAAGGTTTCACGGCGAATTGGAGTTCTGAACTTTTCCGTGTGACACACGTTCGTGAATCGGAACCCAGGACCTACTACCTCGAAGACTTGGACCACAAGCCTATTCGTGGTGGCTTCTATGCTGAAGAGATCCAGTCTACGATGTATCCGGACACATATTTGGTGGAGAAAGTTCTCAAACGAAGAAATGGTCGTTCTTTTGTGAAATGGTGGGGTTTCCCGTCTCAATTTAATTCGTGGGTAGCAGATACAGAAATCGAGAAGCGCTAAAGGTGAATAACACCTCACTTACATTTTTTTTCAAGTACTTAGTCATGATTATTGTTTATACATACATTACAACATTTAAAGTATGATTATCGCACAGGAATTATCTCATGTCATTTATGAAGTTGGGTAGTCTAAATATATATTTGGCTATTCAATTGTTCTAGCTCCTGTAGCATACGCCTGTTTTGTCTGCTGCGGGAGTGACGTCTGTGCTCGGGAAGAGGCTTTCACAGCAGCGCGTGTTCGGGCAGGAGGAAACACGCAGAGCCACTCAGGGTGTTTGTGCCGTCAACCATAGGCTACGTCATGTTTTTGGAATGTGTTGTGCAGGTTATTTCGAGCGAGTTCTGGGGCCTCACAGCATCGCTCCGCTAACGTGGTAGTCTGCTTCTAACCACGCTCTCATCATCATGGCTTCCACCAGTGTTTACGCGGAGAGTGTTTGCGATTGTAATTTAAACAGTGTTACGATGGACGATGTTCGGGAATTTGTAATGGATGTAGTACGTCGCTACATAGGTATGGACTTTAATGATATACATTACCACCTTACATCCTCCACCCTCAACATTCTCACTGAGTTCCCTGAGGAAGAGATATTTATTACCTATTTATATCATGCTGTTATGACCTGCATCGAGGCCGCAAAGGAAGCGCAAGAGGTGAACGAAGATGTGGATGAAGGAACGGATAGTGGCTTGGGGGATAGTGATGAAGACGAATTGTAAATTTGTGTGTACTACGACACCAAAGGTTGTTACAACCAGTCTGACATTCAGCATCCTAGAGACAACATCAGCACTGCAGCCTTGCAGTCATACCTGTAGAACTAGCATCAGCCTTGCAGAGCTAGCACAGCTTCACACATCAGTTATCGTGAGTACTGGCAAAAAAAATGTCATTATTTCTCTGCAACATTCAGTGCCTCACATCACAAAAGGGGTATGTGGTTAAGCAACTTGCAGCAATGTTCATCGAGGACGGTGATGTATTGAGGACCTATGAATACATATTCAAACCACCATGTGACTGGTCCGAACTAGACAGGCTGTCGCAAAGCGAGAATCGTAAACTGACTTATGAAGTGCATGGACTCTCGTGGAACGAAGGTGAAGTGAGCTTTGACCAAATCTCATCAGTGTTATGTGACATCGTCAACCCTGAAGAAGGAGATGTAGTATACGTCCTAGGAGACAAACAGAAAAGTATCTTTAGTGAACTGTGCAGTGCCAACATTGTTGATTTACATAATGAAAGAAACTGTCCTAGCTTCAACAAACTTTTAAAGACTTATGGAAACCGCCTGGATAAATGTATAAAACTGTATGGCAAATTCCATTGCGCCCATTGTAATGTTCAGCTACTTAAATTCTGGCTATTCGACCACCCATACTACTATGTATAATTGGGTCTCGAGTTAATGTTGCCTTTGTCACTATGATGTGTAGTGTGTGAATATTAAGTGATTTTATTACTCGTTATTTACTTCTTTTAAATCATCGATTGTTCTTACCCCTTGCTGTTTGTAATAAGATTTAAATAAATATGTGTTTAACATTTACGTTGTTTGCTTTAATATCAAAACATTTAATTGCCGATATTATTGAATTGTAACTATAAGTTATTAGTCTCCTCAGCTAGAGTGATTGCTTTAATACATAAATTCTAACACTACCTTCGAGATGTCTTCCGCCACTACGAGAAGAAGAGAGAGTCTCTACACAACACCAATATTTTATAAATACTCTATCATATTTAATAAACATACATTATTAATTAATAATAATATGGCTACAGGTTCCAAACTTATCTCGACTGGTTACACATTGCATAACACTTGGCGCCATCCGGCAGTAACTTTAAGAATTAAAGATGGCGACGGTGGCGCACTCCGGCAGTAACTTTAAGAATTAAAGATGGCGACGGTGGCACACTCTGGTAGCAACACTAGGAACTAAAGATGGCGATGGTGGCGTCATCTGGTATCGATTGTATGAACTAAAATATGGTGACGGTGGCGCCATCTACCAGCCAACTTGAGAACCAAGATGGCGGCGCTTCTGGCAACTAATTTTTGAATTTGGCGCGCGATACTAGCGACATCTACCAGCCAACTTGAGAACCAAGATGGCGGCGCCTCTGGCAACTAATTTTTGAATTTGGCGCGCGATACTAGCGACATCTACCAGCCAACTTGAGAACCAAGATGGCGGCATGCGACACCTGCCAGCCAACTTGAGAACCAAGATGGCGGCGCCTCTGGCAACTAATTTTTGAATTTGGCGCCATCTGGTAGTCTGTGCTGGAATTAAAGATGGCGATGGTATAATAATAATTTGAATTTCATGCATTTGGGAAGGCAAAGACACCCTCCCCCCTTTTATCATAAAACTTGACGTCAGTACGTGGCATATATAGATTATTTATTCCACCATATCCCAATTGGTCTCGTGGTCTAGTGGTCAAGGTGTCCGCCTCGTAACCACGACATCCTGGACGTTTTCACGTCCCATGGATCGAATCCCAGCCTCGGCACTGAAATTATTTTAGTTAAAGAAAAAAAATAAAATAATCCCTGCTGCTATCTGGTGGCGACCAACAGAACTATATGACGTCGCAAGATGGCTGCCTCCAGCAGACGAAACAAGATGGCGGCCACCAGCAGACGAAAACAAGATGGCGGCCACCAGCAGACGAAAACAAGATGGCGGTTGATGTTTACATCGAATTTCAAAGTTCGAAAAAAAAATTCAAATCCAAGATGGCGTCCGTGACACAAAGTGCAACGGTGACGTCACGATTCGAAGTTGGTGGAAATTTCTAGAAATACAAAATGGCGGATGGATTAGCATGGATTGGCATGGATTAGCATACAGATTAGCATACAGATTAGCATAGATTAGCATACGGATTGGCATAAATTAGCATACGGATTAGCATAGATTAGCATATGGATTGGCATAGATTGGCATAGATTAGCGTAGATTGGCATAGATTGGCATAGATTAGCATAGATTAGCAAGGTCAAAGGTCAAGGTCAAAGGTCATGATGACGTCATCCAAGATGGCCGCCGATGACGTCATCCAAGATGGCCGCCGATGACGTCATCCAAGATGGCGGGCTCCTGGCTCCTCCGCCTGTGCTTGAACCCCCTATTTCCAACTACTCACGGAGAAAAACGACACATGTTTTCTTTGATATCAAAAAATTAAGAAAAAAAATATTTAGAAATAAAAAAAATTAATAAAAAAATTTAAAATAAAAACAAAAAATACATAAATAGATTCTGCTAGCTTGTAAACTTATCATTGCTGAGCAAAGATAGAGTTCTAGTACAAGCCAGAATTTTATGTATTTTTTGTTTTTATTTTAAATTTTTTTATTAATTTTTTTTATTTCTAAATATTTTTTTTCTGTAATTTTATGATATCAAAGAAAACATGTGTCGTTTTTCTCCGTGTGCTCCTGATTATTCTTGCCAATATTATGATGGTTTTCTCCGTGTGCTCCTGATAATTCTTATATATATTTTGATGGTTAATCCGTGTGCTTGCGATCATTCCTGCGGTTTCGGTCAAAGGTCAAAGTCACACCCATCTAAGATGGCAGCCGTGACGTCGCAATCCAAGATGGCGGACCGTGAGAAATCTGAGAAGCACTAGCAGGAAGGACGAACTTCCTTCTCCTTGAAGACTATCGATGCCATTCTTCTTATGCGATCGATAGTGAACAACCCGCATCCCGCATAAAATAAATAAATATTATTTTACCTGCAAGCAAAACGTGACGTCATCTGATGTTGAAAAGTGGAACTGCTTGCAGCAAGTACCTTTGCATGAAATAAATTAACTCTCACCACTGAATAGTGCTATTGTAGTCAGTTAGAGACATAAAGTTTCGTAGCCATGCGGCCAATTAGTCATGCATTCTCGTAACCATGCGTTCTGGAAGCTTCGTAGTCCTATAGCCTCGTGATGACGTAACCTTGAAGACTTGCAATCGCATAGTCTCGTAACCTCATGGCTCGTAGTCTCGTAGTCATGATGTATTGGAGCCTCGTAGACTTGAAGCTACGTAAGCAAGTAGCTTTGTAATCTTATAACATAATGCTGATGGTGTAGATGTAGCAAAAGAGAAAATTCCATCGAAGACAGATGTGTCAATTGGAGCCTTGTAGACGAGTAGCTTCGTAGTCAAGAACTCATGCAGACTTGTATTCCTGTATCCACGCAGTCACGTAAACTCGTTTTCTAGAGGCTTCGTAGCTCTGTAGCCTCGCAGTCTCGTAAACATGAAGATTCGTAGTCACGTAATCTCGTAACCTTATGGCTCGAAGTCGCGTAGTCCTATATCCTCGCAGTCACGTAAACCTGTGTACTAGAGGCTTCGTAGCTCTGTAGCCTCGCAGTCTCGTAAACTTGAAGATTCGTAGTCACGTAGTCTCGTAACCTCATGGCTCGTAGTCGCGTAGCCTGGATGTCTTGGGACCTCGTAGAATTGTAGCCTCGCAGTCTCGTAACCATGCGTTCTAGAAGCTTCGTAGTCCTATAGCCTCGCGATCATGTAACCTAGAAGACTCGCAATCGCGTAGACTCGTAACCTCATTGATCGTAGTCTCGCAGTCATGATGCATTGGAGGCTTGTAGACTTGAAGCTACGTAAGCAAGAGGCCTTGTAATATTATAACATAATGCTGATGGAGCAGTTGGAGCAAAAGAGAAAATTCCGTCGAAGACAGATGCGGTAACTGGAGTCATGTAGACGAGTACCTTCGTAGTCAAGTACTCTTGCAGACTTGTAGTCCTGTATCCTCGCAGTCATGTAAACCTGTGTACTAGAAACTTCGTAGCTCTGTAGCCTCGCAAGCCATGTATAACTCGTAACCAGCTAGATCATTTTAGACTCGTAGCCATGTGGTCTCATAGTCTCTTAGACTCGTAGAATTCTAGCCAAATAAATATATTTGGAGTTGGTGAGACAAAAGACAGTTGTTGGAGCCAATGACTGTAGGAGCCAATGACTGTAGGAGCCAATGACATATGGAGTCACTAGACTGATGGAATCAATAGACTGATGGAATCAATGAATAATGGAGCCAATGAATATTGGAGCCAATGAATATTGGAGCCAATGACAAATGTACGGCCTTTTTGATGATGGTGCTGCCTTTTCGTTGTCGGTGCTTCCAAATGCGCTGCCTTTTCGTTGTCGGTGCTTCCAAATGTGCTGCCTTTTCGTTGTCGGTGCTTCCAAATGTGCTGCCTTTTCGTTGTCGGTGCTTCCAAATGTGCTGCCTTTTCGTTGTCGGTGCTTCCAAATGTGCTGCCTTTTCGTTGTCGGTGCTTCCAAATGTGCTGCCTTTTCGTTGTCGGTGCTTCCAAATGTGCTGCCGTTTCGTTGTCGGTGCTTCCAAATGTGCTGCCTTTTCGTTGTCGGTGCTTCCAAATGTGCTGCCTTTTCGTTGTCGGTGCTTCCAAATGTGCTGCCGTTTCGTTTTCGGTGCTTCCAAATGTGCTGCCTTTTCGTTGTCGGTGCTTCCAAATGTGCTGTCTTTTCGTTGTCGGTGCTTCCAAATGTGCTGCCGTTTCGTTGTCGGTGCTTCCAAATGTGCTGCCTTTTCGTTGATGGTCCTTCTATTTTAATGTTGTTTTGACTCTAGTAATATTGTAAATGGTTCTTGATTTGACTAGCGTTTTATTCCATACGGTGCATGTATATAAGCGAGTCCTAGACAACAGGACGCTCAGTTTGTTACTGACGTCGTCGGTGTAAGGATCACCTAGTTTGTTTCTTCTGGTGCATTAATCATGTAATTACCTGTTCTTGCGAACTCGATGGCATCTTTACCGACTTTAACGACGAACTCGATGGAGGTTGTACCATCGTCTACGGGAACCTTGACGACAGCTACGACGGAGAAGGAGCAGATTCCGTTGACAACGTCGATGTCAACACTGGAGGAGATTTCAACAGATGTGATACCACCAGCAGAAGATAGCTTAATGACTACTGAGCTGGATGTGCAGGAAACCACGACGATCGACGATACGACCTCGATGGAGACTTCAATGGATGCTGATTTGACAACTAGCGAACATCGGTGCTGTTATTGCGACAAGATTTTCTCAAACAGCAGCAATGCTCGGCGACACGAGAGGAGCGAATGTGTCAAGAACCTATATCGTAAAATGTTTGTTTGTGAGAAATGTCATAAGCAGTTTGCCAGAAAAGATAATATGAAAACGCACATGAAGGCATGCAAAGGCCCTGCTGTTCGGCAGAAAGTAAAGGTTTCGTCGCAACAACGATGCATCGATGTGCATAAGAGAATGCATGGAAATGGTACTACTGATGTAACGCCTGTATCTGGATCGGGTCTGAAAGGATCGTCTTCATCACCACGGTATCCTTGCAGCTACTGTGATACGTCGTTCGCATTTTCCCATGATGCACGAAGACATGAGCGGAGCAAATGCACGAAGAATTCATCTCGCATGAAGTTTCGATGTGATGAGTGTCATGAATGGTTTACTCGAATTGATAATTTGCGACGACATGCGAAAAACTGTAAAGGTGAAGTCCGTGTGCCTACTGCTGAACTACCTGCAGAAATTTCGACTCCTCGGTTTAGGTTGAAGGCTCGTGAGCGTACAAGCAAGAAAACCGATGTGCAACAACCGATTGGTATGACGTCTGAACAGGAAAATAAACCTAAGACTGTGTTCGGAGCATTACAAGTGAACGATAATGGCTTCTACTTGGCGCAGTCTGCATTTCGTGGAACATTGAAGGACTATTATTATTTAAATACGTTAGGTGAGTCGAAAGACATTTGTAATTTTCTTGATGATATCAGAGAGGACATAATCAATCAGCTTACTGATGATGTAGCAACAAACGGACCTTTGAAATATAACTTGTGGTTGGACTGTATATATGGAAAGCCATATCCGTTCGATGACAAAGTGAAGAAGTGTGCATTCAAGACATCGGCTGCAGTAATTTACAGTTCTAACGATGTGAAGCAAACTGTTAAAAACGGTATCCAGAAACTCTGTCAAGAAGAGGTGGACTATGTCTGTAAAGGTTCTGGCTGGACTCTGTCTAGTATAAACCGATTGGATCTAAGAATTAGTCATTTCACACCGCTGCGGAACTAAATGATTATAAGATTGCTGGCTTTCTCAAATGATCCTGTAGTAGAATAGAAATTATGTAATAAATATTATGTTTGTAAAAGAACTTGCAGTGTTTAATTCCTCGAACCTGTTACTATTATGTTAAATTGATGTTATATTTAATTTTTTTTGCATCATCCAAGATCGAACCGAGGACGGGAATCGATCGAATCAATATGTAAATTAATGAGTGATTTATTTAATGAATTTTGAAAGTTTTCCCGAATTTCTAGCTAAATAATTACGGATTTTCAAGATGGCGGCCAAATGACAAGATGGTGGGTCCGTCTCGAACAGGTGGTGCTATTATTACTTTAAATTAAAAAAAATTACAAGTCCAAATATGCATGTTATTTTTATATATACCTTATTTAATCTTCGGTCTGGTAAATGTCTCGATGGCTGAGCGGTTAAAGGCGTATGTTTTCCAACCTAGAGATCAGAGCTGCGATGGTTCGAATCACAGCGTTTCCAATATATTTTTCATAAAAAATAAAATTTAAAATGTCGATAAGGTTCTTAATAACTATGGTAGGTAATGGAACATCGACCTTATGTGATGAGACAGAGCGACGCTGGCGCTCTCTAGGAACAAACGACAGAAACAAAGTCGACGGTATCCAAGATGGCGGCCTGCGGCGGAACAAAAAAAATCAAGAGCGATGCTGGCGCTATCTAGGAACAAACAACAGAAACAAAATCGACGGTATCCAAGATGGCGGCCTCCAGTGGAACAGAAAAAAATCAAGAGCGACGCTGGCGCTATCTAGGAACAAACAACAGAAACAAAGTCGACGGTATCCGAGATGGCGGCCTGCAGCGGAACAGAAAAAAATCAATATGGCTACAGAGACGAACATTTCATCATGAGTGGGGCGCTCGATTTACAGATGGCGGATCCAAGATGGCTGCAGTGATCTGCTTGTCCCGTTACGTTATGTCCCGTTACGTTACGTCCCGTTGCGCTCATCCAAGATGGCCGCCGTGACGTCACAATCCAAGATGGTCGCCGTGACGTCAGAATCCAAGATGGCCGCCGTGACGTCACAATCCAAGATGGCCGCCGTGACGTCACAATCCAAGATGGCGGACCGACAATCTCAATCCACCGCCTGAGGCCTGTTTCCGGAGGAACCAATATATACTACTGTTGTCACCTTAAATGGTTTGAAATTTAACCATAATTTTTAATTTTCACATGAATGTTCCCTTTTGTTTACGATACTTGCACATTTGTACGGACGCTCTTTAATTTATTATGTTTTTCTTAAAAACACATTTTGGAAGTGAAACTTCTTTATGGGCGATGACAGTAAAATTTCAAGGCCGAATTTTAATTCAACGTTTTCGTGAGACATTGTTGTGGAATTTTTCTGACGTGAAAAGGTCAGAGAATGGCACTTGTCCAAAAATATATAAAGAGAGCACTATGCTATATATGTTGCTGGGCTCGTTTTCGTTCTCGTCTTTGTGCGATGATTCGTCCCCCACCCGAAAAAAATAGTAACGAGAAAGCTAGATGAACAAAAGTATAAGACAGAAATTGTACGCAACCACTTGTTTAAAAAAATTAGATATATAGGATTCCTATACCATCAACAGTGAATGCCTTGATTTTTATATTTGTTACCAATGCGCTCGCGTTTCTCCTTGTTCAACCAGCAGCGTAGAGAGCGCTGTTGAGACAGTCTCTGGATTTCCCGCATAGATAGAGCAACCTGTTATGAATTTAATATTGCTTTGGCAGGTTCCAAATGGCAGAGTTGATTGGAGAAATAATAACACACGCAATTTGTCTTTATGGTGAATTTCAACAGTGCATAATATTTGTTATTAGTCAATCATTATTATAAAATTGTCTTTTTTCTCTCTCTCTCTCTTTCTCTCTCCTTACGAGGTTTAAATTCCCAAAAAGTTTCACTTCTATGACGTACTGAGTTACACGTGCTCTTTTTTTTCTGTAGCAAAATAAGTGCCTGGTACACAACATAAAAACTTTTTTTTTTTTTTTTTTGGAAATTGGCTTTGCTGTATTTTTGTAGGGAATTTTTGTCTAAAATTAAAGGAAATTTATTTTATTGTGTTTTGGATTTATATTTTTCAGAATAGTTTTAGGTATGAAATTTATAGAAAGTTTTTTGAAAATTCGCTCTGTGTGGGTAGTAGGTACACATTAATTCTCATTTCTAAGCCATTGTATGTTAAAATCATAACATTTTCATAGTTGTTCCATACATGACGAGAACTTGACAGCTTTTAGCCTAGAGGCGATACTACACTAGTAAAACGTGAAAACACCGCAGTTGTATTTCAGCCTTAGGTGGATAGACAGACCCCTTAACGACGGCGAATCGTCAACGTTAAACTTTAAATATCGGTATTAATTTGCAATTAGTTAATCAAATCTGGCATTTTGTCGGCTTCCTTCTCTCCCCTTTAATATTTTTTATTTATATTTCTAGCAGATTGGACAGATTTGCTAAACTGTGTTACGTGTGGCTGGCAGAGGTGGGTCTGGTTAATAGAATGTTGTTTGTGAATTTTAACTTGCTGCCACTTTTCTTTCTCCGTAAACTTGGTAGCTAGCCTTTTGGATATTGTTCTGGATAGAGGGAATAATTATCTAGATGTTCTCCCTGACAATGACAGCAACAAGGGTGTTCATCAGCTGCTTTAGTGCCGTGCGCCGCAGAATGTTGGCCAGCACATTTCACACAAATTGGGAGTTCATTATAAGTGTGTGACACCTGTAACAATGAACGACAAGAGTCCCCTGGTATGGCTCCACTTGTACTTTTAACCTCCCCAAATGAGTGATTTTGAGGGCTTTCTGAAATTGTGCTGTTATTGATGACTGAGATGTACACAGTCCTAACAAGCACCGCACATATTGTGTCCAAGAGCATGAATTATGACAACGTATTTAATCCTGTGGTTTTAAGTTTACTCTAGAAAAATAAAGGATTTTGCATCTATTGCCTCGGTACGGTGTAGAAAATAATGATTAAAAAATGTTTCAGTGTAGAAGTTGCTGTATAAAGGAGACCCTAGAATAATATTAGCCTGAACTTATTACAACAAAAAAAAAATAGAAAACTGCATAAATAACATAGCCTAAAAACTACACAATAGTAAAAAAATATACTACCTTAATATTATAAAGACTTTCAGCATACATTGTATTTTACAATTGGCCAAGATGTAAAACAGTATATGACATTTTTTTAAAGAAGATAAGAAAGAAAGAAAATATTAGAATCTGATAAATAAAACCAAACAAATTATTATTTTTTTCTCTTCCGGTTGCTTAATCAGTAAACGGTCTTAATACATTAAGTAGTTCATGTAAAATAATTGACCATTTAAGTTAATGTTTTAACAAAAACATATGTATTTCTGCAATTTTTTGAGTCAAGTGAGAGTACAATTAGTCTTAAGTTTTTTGTGGGTCACTTAAATACGAATCATGACACAAACCCAATACAAAATGGCTAGATTATCTTTGCTTTATGTTTTAGAATATTGTAATTCAAATTAAATATGACTAATTTCAAATATTATTCCACAAAATATTTTAATTAACGCAAAATTTCACTCAATTATAAAGGGAGTGAAAATAACATCTAGCAGATATTTGCGTTTACTGATTCATGAACTTTTTCCAAGTCATTATAAACTCTAATCAAGCAATTAAACTTATTAGATGGTTGGAAAAAATGTAATTATAAGTATGCAATGTGACAAATACTCTTTGATAAAGCCATTTTACCAATAAAGAAATACATTCAACTATGTGGAAGCCTGCTGTTTCCTCAAAAGCAAGAGGACAGACACCATCAGTTGCAAAACACAAGAGCAAGAACATCGAACGCTTTGTGTGTAGTTTAAGCTCAGAAATCGGAACAGAAATTAACCTTCAACCTTTATTGATGTTATTTTTTAAATATTTTAACTTGAATGTTTAACACAACATTAACTTTTTTTTAAATAAAACTAAATGTCTGTATTTGATTTATTTGTATGTTCAAAACATGGGTAAACGTGGATGAATCAGTGGATAAAAGGGTATCGTGTTGAAAATCTGGCTTTAAAACATTTTTTCGTGTCCCAATTTGGGAAGAAGAATGTATCAATGTTTGTAGACATGTTTGGTATTTAAGATCGCATGTTTCGATATCAGATACATTTTTTATTCCAATAAAATTTAAATAGCTTCTAAATTTAACATAAAAATACAGATATTTCACCCTGGGCCTTACTCTCTATGTGATTTTCAGTCATTTAAATAACGTTTGTTTACATAGGGCCTATATATTATGGTCTATAGATAAAAGTAATCGGTCAAGTTACTAGCAAAAATAGCTAGAAGCTTACAACATTCTTGGAGGGTTCACTAAGTATATCCATGCCACGTACAATTCTACACCTTTACCTATACTCCCCTCTTACCCTCGTCCTTCCCAAGGAGTATTCCTGTGTTTTTTTTTTCAATATTACGAAAAAAATTTTAAATAAAACTAACCACCTTCAAATGTATTGGCAGCAAATGATAATTCAGTTAAAATTTTACTACATAAAAAATTTTGTTACTTTATTGTTTTATTATTTTTTTGTTTGTATACATTATGTTAACTAGCCCTATTAGAGAAGTATTGAATTAAAAGAAAGAGGAAAGGGGTTTCCTTGAGATGGCCTGTGAACTGGTAACCCTCATCTTGCCGAGTGTTCCTCCAGCGCGGGTGAGCTGCAGGGGTTGGTTGGGGCTGACTGTCTCGAGAGACCAGTTCGCTGCAGGTCGAGCCATCCATCACGAGAGATACCTTCACCCTCCACTGATGCAAACGTAGTCCGCTAGTGCTGTTTGGGCCCAACCTGAAGTATTCACATTTCAAACAACAGCAACCAGTAAGAGCAGAGCACCCACGGGAAACAAATGTTTTACATATTTTAACACATTAAATATTACTGAACGGAATACTTTGCTCTTAAAATTCGATATATCGTTGCTTTACTCAGAAATATCATAAATATTATATATAAAAATGAATGTTTGTGTGTTCGTCTTCTATACGCTCACGCATCGTTCATCCGAGTGAGTTGAAACTTTGCACACTTGACCATCGAAACAAGAGGAAGGCCACTCTGTCTGGGTGAGATTCCGATAAAACAAAACCTTAAAGCATACTTAAATTATTGTTGGTAAAATCTCGCCATTCCATCGTCCTAGTACAGACTAACCACGAAGGAATGCGGGTTATTAAATGTAGTTCACTCGGCACGAGACAATGCGTGCGAACAGGATGCAATCGGCGAGCTGTCGATATCGATATTGGACTGTGCGAACGCACTCTATACAGTAATTAACTTTATACATCACCAACTTCATATTTATGTTAATTAAATAAGTAACCGGTAATATCCTAACATATAATGGTTTTCAACTTTAAAATACATCGTTTTATATGGGAAAATAAGTTTATGGACATCATCTTCAACAGGGAAAAAAATAAATTCATAACTTATTATTGACGGGGCAGAAACGTTTGACTGTAATGAAGGAGAAATCATTTTAATGCCGTACTTTCTAGGGAAAATGTTGATAAAACCAATCCTTAAAGCAGAATTTATTCATTCTTAATAAAAAAAATTATAATTCATCGTTCATCCTATCTCTATGAAATTTTACCATGGTTGACCTTTGAAACCATGGTGGTATTATTCTATGGAAATGTCTGTTCTGAAGTACCTGATATCGTAGCTTTATAAAGGCTAATATGCTATAAATTTGTATAATAGCTTGAAAAGAACTCATTAGGAAGAATCGTAAATATGACATAATGTAGTGTATATCGCTAAAGAAACATAATACCAACATATCTGCAAGAAATTACGGTTAAACTTCATTATAACCAAAAACGAGCAAAAAGTTATATACGAGCAAAAAAGGGGTTCGAGGTCGTTCTCATTTCGAATTCAAGTATTAAAATGGCAAAACACGAGCAAGGTCACTGTTCAGGTGATATTTCGATAGTACGAACCCTTAAAGAAAAAATTAAGGTGGCGCGCGAGTGCAATCTGATAATTACCGGTAAGTAATTTATGTCAGTTCCTCTTTTCTATGGTCCGAATAATAATAGTGACTTGCGAGTCGAGAGAAATATATAGAGATAAAATAGATAGATATAGAGAAAGAGAGAAAAAGAAAGAAAGGCAGAGAGTGATGAAGTTTGATAGAGAGGGATAGAGATAGAGTGTAAGAGAAATATAGTGTTGAAGAGAGTTATAGATATACAGAGAGGTATAGAGCTAGAGAGATGTATAGAGAAAGAGAGTAATGTATAGATAAATAGCTTAAGAGAAATATAAATTTATACGTAGATTAGATAGATATAAATAAAGTGTTAGGGATATAAAGAATTATAACGCTATATTTATTTAAAGATAGACAAATATATAGAGATATAGAGATTGATATATAGATATATATTGAAGATACATATAGAGATATATACAGATATGGATATAAATAGTGTGATATAGAGGTAAATAGTTAGAGTTAGGAAGATTGAGTGATATGGAGTGATATGGAGAGATGAATATAAAAAGATAAAAAGATTATATATATATGAGCCACAGAGAGATAAAGAGAGAGGTTGAGAGAGATGCTTTGTATGTGTGTGCAAACTTAAAAAAATTACAAAATAATTACAAAGAGGCATTGCAACGTATGTCAGGGAATTAGCTAGTAATCCTACAAATATTATTATTATTATGTGTTAAGAATAACGTAGGTGTTGCTTGTCCGAAAACTTTATTGCTCGTTTAATGCTTGCCTGATTCGATGGTTAAAATATTTGGTAGCTGTAAGTCTCAATTGAGTAACTTTCAGCAATTATTATTGTGATAAGTGTTCAGACTTTCACTTTTAAGATTTTAAAATCTGATGGGGTACTCATTATTTAAACTTTAGACAGTCTGTACACCAGTGACTAGTGCTACTGCGCTAGCGACCACCCCTCGCTGTGTCGTGTGTGTCCCGCCTCCAGAGCCCCGTGCAGGGATCACGCCTTCAGGCACGGCACCACGACACAGCCTCTGTGCTGGAGCGGTCGGCAAAGCCAGCAGCAGCCAAGATCTGGGACTCTGAGAACTCCAGGCTGAGCAAAGGCCGACCCCTTCTCCCCCAGTTTCTGCCGCCGGCTCAGATTACTTTCTTAATGAAGCAACTCCATGCGGTTATTTCCGACTGGTTGACAGGATCTCATCATTGCCATGGCGGCCCCAGGGGAGTGCTTGCTCTCGGCATGGATCCTTTGGTACGCTCGGAACTGCAGTCCATAACCTCCTGTGGTGATGGTAAGTTTCTCTTAGTGTATGATAGGGTTTGGGGTCTTGGCTATAATTTCCGAGGTGTGTAAATACAAAATGGCCCTGAGGCAATTTTCTGTGTTAGTTTACATTTTAATTTTAATTTAGAGTCACCTAGGCGATGTTTATTTACTCTTAATTCGTAGTGTGGTAACCAGCTCACAGGGAGGAGGGGGGGGGGGGAAGGAGTTATGGGTTGATTTTGGTTTTTCGAGCAGTGTGCCTGTTCAGCTCGGAACTTGGCTAGTTGTTATTTATTTGAAGCTAGATTTGAGCTTGGACTAATTTCGTGTTATTTTAGGGCTGTACTAAAAATTTACTGTGTTGTGTTTACTAGGTGTTGTTGTGATGCGAGATTCCCACTGACCCGCGAGTAGTGGCTAGGACTGCGGGGGGGAGGGCTTGCCCTGGACGGTGATGCCTGCCTCCAGGTGACGTGCCGTGCCCCGAGGGACGACGAGTGGCAGGGCTCCCCCTTCTACCGCGGCCGGGCCCGACGATCGTGGCGCCTCCTGCCAGCTGAGTCGCTCCCCGACTGGCGGTCTGTGTCGCCGCGCAGTTCGCTGCTGGTGTACCTGTCTCAGCTGCGATGTTGACGCGTGTCGTCTTGTTGTTTGTGTGTCTGCGTACTTGCCTCGCTGTGTCCTGGGGCAGAGTCGGTGTCGGGGTCTGGTGAGTCGGCCGCATGTTGTCGGCGCTCGAGGACTGTGCGATGGATCCCCCACGAGATGCAGCGCACTAGGGCCGCTGATGTTCCGACTGCCTGGTGACGGAGCGACATTCTGGCTTCTTCTTTGGCTAGTTTGTCCAGGTGCTGCGTGTTAGACGATACCCAAATGTGGACTAGGTAGTGCTGCGCTAGGTGCGGGCACAGTCGTGGGTTCTCCCAGGCAGAGTTCGTGGTTATAGAGCCTCCGGCGCAGTTCCCTCCTGCAAAGATGCCGTGCAGCCTGACTTCAGCGCAAAACATGATGTTCCCCGCTTCAGTCGGCGTGCCAGGGTCGTATTAGCGCGCGAGTCCCGCGCCGGGGGTGGCGCAGCCCGTAGCTACTGTCGGGCGGCTGGTGGTCCTCGGCCCTTGTGCTGGCGAGTCGGAAACACCTCCGCTCGCCTCCCGACGAGGGCTCGCCGTGGCCACCAACCCAGCCCACGCCACCAACCCTTGCGCCATCTCTCGGCCACCAACAGAACCAAGTTCAAGCCTTTATTTACTCGGACCTTTCCTTCCAGGGAGTGCCACCTCCAGCTTTGTGTCCTACCACGGCGACTCGGCGCTGCCTCAGGATACTGTGTTGGCCACAGAGCGCCACTGTCCAGACCCTGGCCGCCTCCTTCCCCGCCCTCTTGACTCAACATCCCACAGCGGCTGTCACCTTGTACCTTCTGGTGCGCGGACGTGTCGGATCTCTCTCACGCACTCCGCTTCTGGATCATTCCTCGTCGAGAGCGATGGGGGAATGTTATTTCCTAATTCCTCTTACTCATTTATTTATGACGTCGTTCTACTTAGTCATGTTTTGTCAGTTTTGCTTTCGAGCGTGCCTTCGCTGCTGTTCCGCAACTGCCTGGATTCAGCGCTACCCACCGCAAATAGTAACTGAGATCTCATCCAATTTTTTTTGCGGTCTTTCCTTTTCAGCTTTTGCTTTTTTTAGTCTTAAATTTCCATGATGAAAATCGCTTTAAGAAAAGGAGATCAGTTATTTAAATTTTTAGTTCAAGAGCCATTTGTATTTGTATACATATGGTGCGTTCACAAGCAAATAATTAACTAATTAACATTTTATTAAGATACAGCACCTACACACGATCTGTTAAATGTTGGGCATTAAACCTGGAGGTCTAGGTATTGGCAAGGATGAATATTGGTGAAGTGACAAGACTCAGTAAGATACCTGACTCCCACTGTAGGACCCCGTATGCAAGTTCCGGTCCGTCATCGTGACGTCAGCTCTGCTTGGTTTCCAGAACCCCCCCCCCCCCCCCCCCCGGGAGAGAGGAGCAGAGATGGTTCTCCGCTGAGTGCAGCGTCCGGTTGATTCCCTGACATTCCTGACAAGTGTCACACTTGCTGACATCTCCGGTGACAACGCTGACCGACGAGGCGTGAAAAAACAATTCTTGTCGTTGAGTTTTGTGTACTAACTTTTATTATTGATACTGGTTTCAGTTATATTTATACTTACTTCTCATTTGTGTTGCATTGAAGGGCGTGTGAGCTTGTGTGTCGGCGCGCGGGCTGGGTCGATGCCGGGTGGCAGTAATGGCGTCTCGGGGCTCAATAGGAAACCTCGCCGGGGTTTTGTCGCGTGGGAGCCTTGTTATCCCGCCAGCAGGTTCCTTATCTGCCAACACGGCTCTCATGCGCTCACGCCTCGTCATGTCCGTCCCACTAGCGCTGTTTGCCTGGCTTAACTTGGCTGGGTTAACTTGACGTACAATTCCTCACGATGAATTAGATTATCTTCTTCATCAAGGCAAACTCAAAGACGTAAGCAGTGCGTAAGATGAGAGGTAGTTTCGCCCTAAAATTAGCGGTTCACGAGAAATCGCACATATAATTAATGCACTTGGACACACGGTTCAAATAAATTTCAATTATTATTAATAATATAAAACTTATAACAGTAAGCTCTCGGAAGAAAAATAAAAATTTTTTTTTGTTAACCGATACGAAGGGTTTCCTTTTGAATCAATAATTTACAAGATATCGTGGAAATACCTCAATCATGTTGACATAAGGGCAAAAGTTACTTAATTTTTTTAAAGATAAAATATAGTAATTTCAATGCACGATTTCTGGTAGCTTTTGCTTTAAACCCACCAGTAAGCTTGTATGTTTTCTCCTGTTTTTTCTTGTTGATTGCCACTTTCAATTTGTGTTTGTTTGTATGGTATCGCTCTGCATTTTTAAAACTAAAATGTTTCTCTCGCTACTGCGAGAGAGTTCAGTAAAAGAGGTTATCTTTGCGTATTCTACAGTGGTATTCCACGTGACCATCAATGTTCTTAAGTCTAAGTCGAGTATATGAATTACTTATAATTTATTTTAAAATATTTTGTTATGTTTAGTGCAGCACTATGATAAAAGAAAGTATAAATACAAAAATTGTTTATGTAATAATACTTTAATCCGATTTTGGATAATAATACTCTAATTTGTGCAGTCTGTACTTTCTTGACTAATATTTCTCTGATCGTGAAAAAAATTTTTTGGCGATTGATTAAAATAGTGGGGCAGAGTTATCATTTCTGATCTTTGACCTTTAAAGTTACCAATTTCCCCTAAATTTTACATATTTTTCTTAAATTATTCTCTTATTTCTTTAAAAATTTATTGCTAAATGTAAGCCAAATACCTCCCAAGTTTCCTTTTTTTTCACAAAAGTATCAAGTTTTTTTGTGAATATTTCTCTCTAAACAATTTTTTAAAATATGTTATCTGTAAACATTTAGACAGTGATTTTGCACGCAACAATTCAACAGTTTTTGGAATGAAAAACGCAATCTGACTAGTCTGTTTATAAAGGGTATTCACCCTATTAGTTTTAGTACTGTACATCAGAGTGTTTCATCATAATATTTGGTTATATATATAAAAAATTTATTGTATAGTCTAGACTGCAACAGTTTACAAATATGGACGCAAATTTGGACTACCTCATCACCGCTATCTTAATGACATCACTGCTGCCTTTTTGGTTGATGTTGTTACATTTGAACAATTTTTTTTTATATTATTGCACAAAATGCAGGAAACTGCCGCCACCCCTTGGTGGGTCGTGAGTCCTCAGAAACATGGTTCCATGCCGAACAAGACACTCTCCTGTCAGCCTCCCTGCGTTCCTGTAACATAAGCAGAATGTGTTACACTGTTTACACTTGTTTTAACATTATAACTTTTTTTTACTTTTTGCTATGGTCCTTATATGACGTAGTATCCTTGCATTATTTAAATAAGTATGTTAAATATATAGTGTATCTTTGCACTTTTTAAAATTATTCCTGCATTATTTCCTTCACTTTGAAATCGTCGAACTAACTGGTTCAGTTCCCAGACAGTTCACAAGGGTCTAAGACTTGTACACTTGCACGGATATCTTGACTTAAGGGTTCGCCGGCTACATAAACACAGGTATGGCGTGCCTTCCTGGCGGCTGGAGTATCTTCCTCTGATGTTAAAATGGTCTCCTGGGAACGCATATTATTGTGATTTCCAATGTGGTCATAGTGAGATCACAAAATAAATTGTGTATTCTCAATATAAATAAATTAAGAGAATAATCCTAAATATACAGCTACGAAAAAAATTTTACAAAGCGTCTGTACCACATGTAAAGTAAATCTTAAGGTAATGCATATAATCTTTAAGGCAATTACGCAGAATCTAAGGACAGACACACAAATATAAAAAACAAGTAATAAAATTTAACAGTAAGGAACCCTACATGTTACAAGGTAATAATAACACAATGCGACTGGGTGTCTCAAGATCCAATGACATACATACTGCGGCACGACTAACTAGAGAAAATTTTTAAAAAAAGCTTAAATGAAAAATGATATACGAGAAAGCATATCTCCAAGGTAAAAGTCGCTTAACACAAGCATGAAGTTACACGCAAATGCATCGCAAATAGAGCAAAGTAAGTATGTCATCAACAGACTTGTCAAAAAGGTGCATTGCAAGTCCTGAACAAGGCACCAATACCTGATAAAAGTGCTATAAAAGAAGTTTTAAGTTAATAGCATCTGAAAAGGCAAACCGGGTTATTACAGGCGCCTGGGATACAACCGTACGTCGACTTCAGTGCATAATTTTAACATGTCACAGCACAACAATTACTTAATATCTTTAAATTTGAATACTGGCAATCAAAACTGAAAAACAAAAATTGAAAATTAAATTTAATGTTACTTTATTGTGCTGCAGCCACCTTGTACCAAACACTCAAACGTCAAATACTACTGCAACTTTCTCACTTTGACTCTCTCATCAAAACTGTCTCACAACAATTGATCCATTACAATTGTCTTACTACAACTGTATAACTATAACCATTTCACTACTAATGTCTTATTACATCATGTTTTTGTATCAATCTTATGTTACAACTGCCTCAGTACAACTGTCTAACTACAATTTCTTCATAACAACGTTTTGCAGCTATCACATTTCAAATATTTTATTACAACAGACTTGCTACAACAATTTCGCTACAACTGCCTCGCCATAACTGTCTCACTACATATGTTTCACGCAATAAAATTCTTCAAAACATCTCTCTCACTTAACTATCTTCCTAAAATTGTGTCACTGCGAATATCTTAGTTCAACTGTCTAATTGTAACTGTCTCAATACCACAATCTCACTACAACTGTCATCATACAAATTTCTTACTTCAGCTATCTTTCTATAACACGTCTCACTAAAACTATCTGAATACAAGTGTCTCCCAATAACTGACTTACTACAACTGTCTTACATCATGGTCTCATTACAATACCCTACTTTAACAACTTCTAAAAACAACTGTCTCACAACATAGGTCTTACTACGACTCTTACTACAAAAGTCTCTCTATAGATATCTGTCTGCTAGAACTGTCCCAATACAACAATCTTATAGTAATTGTCACCCTACAACTTTTTCACTAAAAATGTCTTATTTAACTGTCACACAACTTTCTCACAACAACTGTTTTACTTCAATTATCCTACAACTAGTTCTCGCGAAAAATGTCTCACAGCGACTGTAACATTTTAATTGTCTTACAGCTACTTTATCGCTAATATTGTCTTTCCTCCATTGTCTCACTTCAACTGTGTAACTACAAGAGTCTAACTACCACTATTTCACTACAATTGTCTCATTAAATTTGATTTATTAAAAAAGACTCGCTTTAAATATTTCACTACTACTCTCTAACATCAACTTCCTCAATAGGGCAACCAAGATGGCTGACAAGATGGCGGAGCTATGACTTAAAATGGGCTAGTGATTGAAACTGTTGCACTCTAGTGAGTATAAATTAATTCAATATAGCAGCAAGGCACTCTAGAAGAAGATCAGTCAAATACGCGACACTAGCGCTTCAAGCAGCAAGTATTGAAGACGAAGATGGCAACCCGGACTCCAACTGGTGCAGCTATTATTAGGTACTACATATTTAAAAAATTCCATCTCCGCATCTGTTATTTTAATAGATAACTTATTTAATTCTTAGTCTGGTATCCACCTCGATTAACATGACCTCAAAGGCGTAAGTTTTTCCATACCAGAGAATTCCGACCTGTGATGTTTTTAATAACCTCGCTTCCAATGTACTGTGTATGAAAAATTTAATTTAATGTGTCCTTTAGGGTCATAACAACATTGGTAGATAATGTTACATTCATCTTATGTGCATGAGACTGAGTGATTCTGGTGTACTCAAGGAACAAACCGAAACAAAAATGGCGACATCCACCAGAAGAATAAAATATAGTGGATATTACATCATCCCAAATGGCAACATGCAGCGGACGAATTCAAGTCGTTGGCCTTCAGCAGGTGAAAACCAGATGTTAACCTCTAGCAGACGACAACAAAATTAGCTCCTGTGATGTGGCCGGGGTCATCCAAGATTGAAGTCGGAGTCAATGTCAATGTAAGGGGGTCAAGCTCAAGGTCATCAGAGAATGCCCTCGTGACGTCACAATCCAAGATGGCGGCCGGTGCCTCGACACCTCACCTCGGACCCAGTCGTATGAGCGGCCAATATGTACTACTCATGATAATAACATGAAATGTAGGTACATAGTTTGTGTGCGGTGTCGTCGAGTGACGTGTAAGTTGTTCCCAGGCGATGAGTGGAAGCAAACACGAGGCGACAGCCTCCCACTCCCGTGAGCCGGCAGTCTGGCGGCGAGGGCCTCTCTGCTGATAGCACGCGGCGTCACTGCGAAGGTCAGCGCCGATAGCAGCAGCCGGCAACGAGCAGCCAGCACCGAGGTACGTGCCACGCCGTCGCCTCGCTCGTTAGGGCGACAAGGGAGCTAGCTCGAGGGTTAGAGTCGCCCTTAGCAGGCCGCTTTCACTCCCGGGAGGGTCGGGCTGGCAGTGTGAAGCTATAGTGCTTCCAGTGGTCACTTTCTAGGATTGTGGGAATTTCTGTAATAACCAAACACGTTTTCATCTAATTATTGTGCTTTGAGATAAGGAATTCAAGTATATGTAAATATACAAATATATATGTTTAATACTCGGAGTCTGTAATATGTGTGTGTGACGTATTGAAACTTATTTTTCTTTCGCCAAAAACAACATTAAAATTTCTAATATATGTTTCCAGACATCTAAAGCCTTCCAGAAGCCATATAATTGTGAGATATGTTCATTATAACGCGATTCCTAATTTTCTAGCTGTCACGAAACTCGATCATTACGTCTAGTTATGCTTCTCTTAGAGATGTGGAACACTAAGCTATTTCTCTAATTCCTGACGTACATATATCATTCATTTATTTAACGAGAGTTTATTGATTTTAAGGTTTATAAAAAATTTTAAAAACAAAATGTTTAACATAACTTAACAACTCGTCTTTGAGTATACTAAATTTGTAACTCGTATTGTTTTATATATTTTATATAATTTTTTTTTAAAAACATAGTCGGAACATTGATGTGTTAAAATACAACCTGCAATTCAGTAACTTGAACCCAAACGAAGCAACAGTTTCAAGACTAACAAGTTAACAATCGTTTTTCAAAGGCACACAGTTGCTACGTGTGGCAGTGATATGTTTACGGCACAAACTTCTTAAAGCTTTAACGTGAAACCATCGTGAAGGGTTTGTTAAGTTCTGCAAGACACGCGCAGGACGCTTCTTGGCCCAACCGCCAGAGCTCGCCTGCTTCAGCACGACACGACGTCAACAAAGCTATCGACCAGAGATACTGCTGCGTCTTGTTTACGGAGCCGAGATAAGACTGCTGCGTTGATCGTCAGTGACCGCCACAGCGGCAATCACTTCATGTCGCGGAACAAGTGTTCCGTTTCTAGAATTCGCGTATTTGCGGCTTCGTGCAACATGCTCTCGTTCAAATATTTTAACTCAGCCTTCAAACCGGGTACACTGTCACGTGTTTTAACGTAACAGTTAGCTTGATTAATGATACCGTCAGATCTTTCCAAGGTCACCTCATTTGCATGCACAGTTTTCTCAGACTATCTTGACGTTTTTTTCGATGCTTGTCACAAGCGCGTGTAACTTATTTCACCTGATCGCTTCCTAGGCGTGTCTTTCTAGACCCAAGCTGGACACAGCTTCTGAGATGACAAACAAGTCCTACTATCATGCTTCAGGCGTACGAAGGGTGTTCAGACTGGACATCATACCATAGCCTATCCTAGGCTCTGCGGCCAGTCTTCCGGGGCCCACGAGCCAAACACTTCCTTAAAAACTCTCTTTGAACAATATATATCACTTAAATAGTGTGGCCGGTGCGGATACTTAGGCTTATTTATAAATTAAATTTTAAATTTTTATTAAATCTCCAGTTTAAATTATTAAATTGTATTTCTTATTTAATTTTCACATCCATTATAGGTTTTCATTCTTTGTTTTATATTAATTTGTGTTACGATTTAGTGTTAAAGTTTTGTTACTTGTTTATGGCCGCTGGGGAGAGCGCTGGCGGGGAGAGGCCATGCGACGGCAGCGCCGCGCGATGCGTGGATGCGCGGCGGACTGCTGAAGGCGGAGGAGTTCGTCTGGAAGTGCTGAGGGCGGAAGCACGGAGGCACAGCGGCGACCGCCCGTGCCCAGCGCCGAGGACCTGAGTTGCGGCACCGGGCACCAGCACGACCAACAGCGTAGTCCCCGAAACACTGTTTAAGGCCGGGAAGTGTGGCCCTAAGATGGTGCAAATCTTTGCTGATTAAACAAAAAAAAATTTGGTAAAACTCTGAGAATGAAGAGACTGAATGTTTTGCCTTATTTAATTTGTGGTTCGGGTCTTCATTTGGGGGAACAGCGTGAGTTCTAAACGCTACACTGCGTATTAAGTGTCTAATTTCCGTCAGCCTTCGTTTCGACTTTATTTTGCTCAGAACTTTGTTGGTCACTTTAACCGTGAAGCGAGTTGAAACAATTTGGTAGATACGCCAGCCTACGTAATGCCCTTTTTGACCTGGATGGACTAGCGGGATGCGGGAATAGCATACGACGTTTTAGCAGTCATTGCAGTTTTAATGGACGTTTCACGAAACTGGAACATTGGAAGTTTTATTGGTATAAACTTCATTAAATTTAAACTTCTCCCCAGCTACGAAAGTATAAACTTTTAAGTGGTATATTATAAGTTGCGCAGCGTGTAAGTTATTCAGACATTTTAGCGGAACTGTATTATTTGTATAGATATTTACTTTATTGTTTTTTTTTATAAAATATATTCTGTGTCTGATATATTGGCTGTTGAGCGCCTCCTGCGAGCAGCGCGCGAGTGCCGCGAGTCGCCGACAGGAAGCGCCGCGAACCTGTCACTGGCAGGCAGCAAACACGAGGCAGCAGAGTCGGGGGGTGACACTGGCACACGAACAGCAGGAGAAATTGTGCGGCGGGGCTCAGCCATAACGAAGCAGCAAAAAGGGTCAGGCGAACAGCACACAGTAACAAGCGCGAAAACAGAGCAGCAACAAGCAAGGCAAATAAGGGACGAAAATCACAAGCAGAAACAGCAATCACGAACATCGCGTAAATCCAGGCACGAAAAAACAGAAACAGACAGCAATGACAGTCCAAAGCACCGCAAAAACCGCACAAAGAACAAGACCAGAGAATCCGCAACAGAAAACCAAAACAGCAAACATCAGAAAGACAGCACAAGAAGCAGCACAACCGGCCGACGAGAAGACTCGCGGACAGCAGGCGGAACAGCGCAGGGAGTCCCTGGTGGCAGCACAGTCGGCGGGCAGCGCGACGGCGGAGGTCTATGGCGCGGGTCGTGGTCACCGCAAGTTCACGCAGCCGGGGTGAGTCAGGGACTGACTGACGATCAGCAGCCGTTTCTTCATATGCTCGGCCGTGAGCGTGTGACAGCGACACCAGGAACTATTATGTTCCCATAACTCGCTATGTGGGAAGTCAATTCAAGATTGCGACCCCGTCACTTTATTCGAATCATTAGAAACGTTGGCGGGGCGCGAAGTGTGTTAATTGTGGCTCACGGTCCTGAAAGTAGTTAAGTAGCTGTCGCTGTGGTGCTTGGCTTTAATTTATTTAGTGCAGATATCATGTCACCCTTTCCCCCTCAGTTAGGTGGCAAACTGATGTATGGAAGTGTCGTGATGTCTGTATTTAGAGGCTTGTAAAGTATTGTATCAAAAGTGGCCTAGTTAATCTCGTTGTGTGAGTGTAGTGTTAAGCTCCAAGGCCGCGCGCGACAGCACAGTGACCCCCCAACAGGTATGTGCCCGGCCAGTCGCCGAGGAGGCATATAATCGTGAATAGTGTAGAGTTCCGCTGTGGGAAAGAGGTTAGTTATTCTCCGTTCACTCTTACCTGAGTTTTGGAATAAACAAAGCCTCTTGTAAACAAACATTTTCATTGGCTGCCGGCTGCCGCGCACATTATTCGTGCGCAAGAAATAGTCCCTTGGTTACGTACCATTTGTAAGTATTTTTACACTGCCTTTTTTATAACAATTGTTGATATATAGCATTATAGCGGTTCATCATTTATTTCCAATACAGTTTAATGTGTCAGCAAGTATTTACTTACAATTTTGTTAGCAGACGCCGTGTGTACAGTGGCATAGACATAAGGTACTGTACAGTGTACAGTTGATGCCCAGCGCAACAGTTATATTTCGGATTCGCGCGCGCACGGTTTGTTATGGCTGACGTCGGACCGAGTTTTGTAAAACACAGAACGGGAAAGCCTTTGAAAAGTGCACAGAAAACTATTATGTTGAATGTTTTTAAAACATTTTCAGACAAATATCCGGATTGTCGTGTGAACCATATCGCGAGTTTAACTGCGGAATTTAGGCGTGTTTCGAAGAGCAGTGTGCTTCGTGCAAGGAAAGAATTACAGGACACCGGGACATTAACATCTTCCGGGAAGAAAAGGAAACTTGAGTATCCTGTTATAAAAACTTGTGATGATTTTGTGAAGACGGTTGTTAGGCGTAAAGTGCATAGTTTTTTCTTCGAAAATGAACCACCTACGCTGAACAAAGTGCTACGGTGCTTCCTGTTATATTACGTCTCCGTTATTTTATTAGCACCGACTGTACTGAAGGGTGTGTGTTGCAACTAGTGCTTGGCGCGCCAGATGAATTCAACCTATCACTTGCTGACGCGGCGTAGTGATACGGGGGGGGGGGGGGGGTCTTTGTTTATTTCAGAACTCAGCTAAGAGTGTGCGGAGAATAGCAGGCAACCGCGTGGGATTCTGTCAGTCCGCTCCCGCAGACAGCCAGTGCCCCCGAAGCTGACTGTTGCTCCAGTCACTCACCGATTCACTCGTTCAGGTTTCTCTCTCCATCAGCCGACGCGCCGGGACCGAGGGTCACTACTCCTCTTCCCCCCTGCCGACGATGTGCAGCTTTAGAAGTGTGTGTAACGCCAGGCTCTCGTCGACTACTGCTGCATCGCCGGCAGTGCCAACACTCCAGGCCCAGCGCGCCGTCCGACTTGAAGTTCCGCCGTCACTCGATCCTCGGCGAGTCACCAAAGCAACGACTGACGATCCACTGGAGTGGGCCGTGTTTATAGTCCGCTGGGCCCCGGCCGATCACACGGGAGAACAGTCTGGAAGCCCGCGGGGGAAGTTCGGCTCGTCGGTAGTTCCGGCGCCAAGCCCGCGAAGCCGATCTGAGTCGAAAGGACCCGAGCGGGCCCGATGGCTGGCTTGCTGCCAGTCGCGCAGAATTCGAACAGTGCGCGCCCCTGTGCTGCGGTTGGTATCCAGTCGACAAGCAGGGGCGCGGTCTCTTGCAATACAACAAAGTTACGCAGTGCGATACTGCTTAACACTTTCATATGTACACAATGGATTTAAATAAAAGAAAAATAAGCATTATTTCAAAAATAGTTTCTAGCTTTCAAGATTATCGCGATTGAATTATTTGTTTCAAGGTTTTAATAATTATTGTCTTTACATTAATTTATTTTTCTGCCAAATAGCAATGTTAAAACTACTTCGATATAGTGAATGCATGCGCATTATATTTAAATTTGTTATAATTTCACATCAGATTATTAATAACGTTTCTATAATAATATTTATTTAAACAGAAATTATTTTCAACAGTTATAATGAGTCAATTATCAGGTTCGAAATAACAGAATTAAATCTCACGATGTTCCACAAAGTTCCCCTCAGTTTTCGTAGGGAAACACGTGAGACACGAGACCACGGGTGCTGTGGGTGCTGTGGGTGCAGATGCCCCGCGGCAAGCTGGCGCGCGCGCCCTCCTTCACGCTGCCGGGCCGCGCGATGCTGCGCCTGGACCCGGCGCTGCGCTTCTCGCTCGGCCGCCTGGTGGAGGCGGCCCGGCCGCGCCCCGACGCGCCCTCCCCCGCCGCGCAGGCGCGCTTCGCCACCTCCTGGCAGCTGCGCTTCCGCGAGGAGTGGGGGCGGCTGCGCGCGGCCGTGCGCCGCCTCTTCCACTGGCCGGTGAGTGCGCACACGCGTGCTCGATCCTCTGCTGCAGCTCGCGTCCCTCTGTTCAGTCAACTAGGGAGCTTACAGTCAGCTCAACAAGTTTCAATTCAAGCTATGAAATTACTGTTAACATTATAACTTGTATTTCAAATTTAAAAAATTGAGCCGAAAATTACAATTGGCAGCACAATCAGGTAACTTTAATCCAAACATGATTACGTAGAGAGACCTGCAAAATTCGCGGATTCATTCGGTGATAGGCTAGAATTCAAACACATATTACCTCTTGGATAATTTTGCTATTGGCTTACTGTTCATCAGGACGAATCTCAACCAGTTTAAAAAAAAAAACCTCAACCAAAGAAGGATCCAATCGCAGACAAACCAGCTGAGACGACTTACAAGTGGGCAGCCAATGAACTTGCGTTATTTGCCCGAGTGTACAGGGGCATGTGCAGTCTATCCTGAAGGCCATCGAAACCACGAATTTTGCAGGTCTCTAATGATTAGCTCTTTTGTTTCCGATGTTACCTCTAAGTGCACTGAGCGAGAGGCAGATCGGGGCGGGACGGCAGGAGGCGGCGAGCGAGGACCTGGCGGCGCTGCACGAGGACGTGCGCGTGCTGCAGCGCTCCCAGGCCGGCTCCTTCATGCTGGAGTACTACCAGAGCACGCTGCTGCGAGACGCCGCGGCGCCGCTGCTGGCGCGCCTGCTGGAGCGCAGGGCCGAGCTGGCGCAGACCCTGGCGCTCGTGTGGACGCACTTCTACTGCCACTCGCTGCCCGCGCTGCAGGCCGTCTTCGTCAGCGTCAAGGTGCGTGACACTCCCTCCTCCTGTCCTCCCCCTCTGTCAACCACATCTCGACATTCAACTGTCCCGTCACGCTCATTGTACGCTTGCGCCGCAACGACAGAAGTGAAAACTTAAAACTTTGTTTATAAATGTGTGATATTAAATAATTTATACGTCAAATGTACGTAAGAAAATGAATCTGATTACTAGTATAATTTCAAGTATTTATTCTTTTATTATTAATAAAAGAAGCATCTATCGGCAAGTGCAGTAATAATAGGTAGGGATAGGAAAAATTCGCGGGTTCAATTCGCGACAGGCTAAAATACAAACAGTTACACCTCAGTGCTGCCTCTGCTATTGGCTCACAACTCACCTGGATGACTCTGGGCCAATTAGAAACGCCCGACCAAATCTTTATCGAATCACAGGCTGCTACGTTGGGACGTCTCACAAGACGGTAGCCAATGGGTGGGTGACATTTTACTGAGTGTACGCAGAACTATGAAGTTCATCCTGCAGGTCATTGAACCCGCGAATATTTCCTATCCCTAATAATAGGTTATATTAGGTATTTCATTACAATTTATTTACATGTAAACTTGTTCATAATTATATTCAAACGAAAAGTTAATGTGGTTTTCGTTGTTTATTACAATAACAATTTCGGCAATAAAGGTTAATTATTCTTGCATTTTAAAAATCTGATTACTAGTATAATTTCAAGTATTTATTCTTTTATTATTAAAATAAAAATAATTCAATTTTATTCACAAAAGTATGCAATCATTTCATCAATGTTTTGTTATGACGTTGTCACGTTAAACTATCGTCCGTAAACCGACTTTACATACAGCCAATTTTTTATATGTTTATACTATGTAAAAAAAATTGAAAACCGATACATTTGCGTCATAATTTTTATCATTCTACTACTACATAGAATAAATATTTGTGATATTCAAGTTCAACATAGTGTATTCAGAACCGTACCTAGTGCTGACTTAATTAATGAAATGTATGCTATGTTAGAGAACATTAGTTTAAAAGAAATTTATTTAAAGGCATTTATTTTTTCAAAACACACAACTTAATAGCTATCCGTAAAATGTATTCAGTAATAGAATATAAAATTGCGGGTGTCGTTAATATTAAAATTACAAAACAAAATATGTTAATGTTGTATATAAAAAATAAATTTTGTTCAAAACACTCATATAAAGCAATCAAAATTTTACACAATTATTAAAATATAAGAATTAATAATATTTTTAATAAGGTAACAAATCTTTTAATTTTTTTTGTTAGATAGAGAGTTTTTAATACTTTGCAAATTTCAAAGTTAAGATCATAAAACAAGAACTTGCCATAAAGTTTCAAACCTACTTTAAATAAAATAATTTATTGTGGACTTATTAAAGTATAACTTAAAACACAAAAAATCCCAAAATTGCAGTCAGATATTTTTAAACCATGTTCAAATGAATAAGCATGAATAGTATAAATTTATAGTAATCTATTAATAACAAAAAACCACAGCTACACAATAATATATATTTTAAACTACAGTTCTTTAGTTTTAAATTCCCGGAATATTTTTGGTTGTTGTTATGAACGACAGTGTTATGTGTGGGAAAAAAGGTTTGAAATAATAAATCATTAATTAAATACAGTGTTAATTGTTATGTATTATTTATACTGAAGCGGACGTTTCCGCCGTCTTGTTTTCGCACGCCATCCTTCCCCTCCTTTCCTTGAGACTTGGTAGAACCCCCTCCTCACTCCCCTCCAGCCATTGGAGTGGTCACGAGAGCGTTTAGCGCCGTGCGCAGATTCCCCACTCCGTTCTGCGCACGCGCACTTGTGTTTGGCTTGTCTACATAAGGATCTGCACAATTAATATTAGGGTTTTTTATTCGCCTTAGTCGCCTTACTTGTCTTACTTCTACTTCAGTCAATCGACCTTGTCTTAGTGAAGCGTAAGTTATGTCAGTCCAGGGTGATCATATTTACTGGAGATTGTGTCATCTGCCAGACTAGGGTTCACTTAGCTGCCTAGCCTTTACTATTACATTTCTGCAGGGGCACAGCTAATTTTGTCGTCAAACTTGCGTGCTGCCCAATTTGAGCCTTTTGCCGGGTCTAGTTCTGTAGCCTTTTATATTTTCTGATCATGATATGCAGGGTTGTTGAGGAGGCCTTGCCTTGGGTACCGCGGGTGCTCTCAGAGTGACGTTCGAGTCGGCCTTAAATATGAGTCCTTGGCGTGAGCTTACTGCCCATAACTTGCCTGTACGTGTCTAGAGACTTTAGTAACTGTTTCAGGTGTTGGTCTCGTGTAAGCCAGCCCCTCTTAACATTTGTGCATGTCACTTTGCTTGGGTTATTGTGCTATGTCATGCCATGTTGAGGCATGCTGATTATTCTTGCTTAAATTTTCTGAGCTCTTTTTTACAGCTCGTTGACGTAACTTTACGTAGTTTTGGCCTTACGTCTTTTTATTGCACGAGCGGGCACGTTAAGGTAGCTTGCCTACAATACTATAAATAAATTTTTAAAAAATGGGGTGTGGCTGTGTCATGGACACGGCAGTGTGTTGTACGTGAATACCTGTACGTAAAAGGTTATATTTTCTATACGAAATATAAAACACGCTATTTTATTTATGTAATAATCATGTTTTAAAACTAAGGAGTACTTCGGGTTTCCATGTTTTGTTTATGATAGCAACTATTTCCGTTCGTCGGGTTCAGGAAAGAAATCAAATAATTACTGTGTTATAACTTTATTAATTATAGGTCTGTGATACGATCGTACACAATCGATGCCTACACAGTCCAGTGTCGATATAGAAGCGACCTCAGGGTTTCAAATATGCACTCTGCCACTGCGCTGTTGAGAATTCTGAACTCTAATGTGGAGACTAAGAGTTACAAACAATGTAATTCGAGTTTTCTCCTTTTTTATTAAACTGCATACGTGGCAATACAAACTGTTGTGGTTCTGGATCTACTTGCTGTTGCAGGTCAAGCCCCAGCAACTATATGTGTCAAGAAACAATGGTTAGGTTCCGCGACTACTTGACGCTGCAAGTGAGGACGGAGTAGGCAGGCAAGTGTGCATGTTGTTGCAGCACCAGCGACTCTCTATGTGGCAAGAACAGTGGTTAGGTTCCGTGACTACTTGACGCTGCAAGTGAGGACGGAGTAGGCAGGCAAGTGTGCATGTTGTTGCAGCACCAGCGACTCTCTATGTGGCAAGAACAGTGGTTAGGTTCCGTGACTACTTGACGCTGCAAGTGAGGACGGAGTAGGCAGGCAAGTGTGCATGGTGTTGCAGCACCAGCGACTCTCTATGTGGCAAGAACAGTGGTTAGGTTCCGCGACTACTTGACGCTGCAAGTGAGGACGGAGTAGGCAGGCAAGTGTGCATGTTGTTGCAGCACCAGCGACTCTCTATGTGGCAAGAACAGTGGTTAGGTTCCGTGACTACTTGACGCTGCAAGTGAGGACGGAGTAGGCAGGCAAGTGTGCATGGTGTTGCAGCACCAGCGACTCTCTATGTGGCAAGAACAGTGGTTAGGTTCCGCGACTACTTGACGCTGCAAGTGAGGACGGAGTAGGCAGGCAAGTGTGCATGTTGTTGCAGCACCAGCGACTCTCTATGTGGCAAGAACAGTGGTTAGGTTCCGTGACTACTTGACGCTGCAAGTGAGGACGGAGTAGGCAGGCAAGTGTGCATGTTGTTGCAGCACCAGCGACTCTCTATGTGGCAAGAACAGTGGTTAGGTTCCGTGACTACTTGACGCTGCAAGTGAGGACGGAGTAGGCAGGCAAGTGTGCATGGTGTTGCAGCACCAGCGACTCTCTATGTGGCAAGAACAGTGGTTAGGTTCCGTGACTACTTGACGCTGCAAGTGAGGACGGAGTAGGCAGGCAAGTGTGCATGGTGTTGCAGCACCAGCGACTCTCTATGTGGCAAGAAACAGTGGTTAGGTTCCGCGACTACTTGACGCTGCAAGTGAGGACGGAGTAGGCAGGCAAGTGTGCATGTTGTTGCAGCACCAGCGACTCTCTATGTGGCAAGAACAGTGGTTAGGTTCCGTGACTACTTGACGCTGCAAGTGAGGACGGAGTAGGCAGGCAAGTGTGCATGGTGTTGCAGCACCAGCGACTCTCTATGTGGCAAGAAACAGTGGTTAGGTTCCGTGACTACTTGACGCTGCAAGTGAGGACGGAGTAGGCAGGCAAGTGTGCATGTTGTTGCAGCACCAGCGACTCTCTATGTGGCAAGAAACAGTGGTTAGGTTCCGCGACTACTTGACGCTGCAAGTGAGGACGGAGTAGGCAGGCAAGTGTGCATGTTGTTGCAGCACCAGCGACTCTCTATGTGGCAAGAACAGTGGTTAGGTTCCGTGACTACTTGACGCTGCAAGTGAGGACGGAGTAGGCAGGCAAGTGTGCATGTTGTTGCAGCACCAGCGACTCTCTATGTGGCAAGAACAGTGGTTAGGTTCCGTGACTACTTGACGCTGCAAGTGAGGACGGAGTAGGCAGGCAAGTGTGCATGTTGTTGCAGCACCAGCGACTCTCTATGTGGCAAGAAACAGTGGTTAGGTTCCGCGACTACTTGACGCTGCAAGTGAGGACGGAGTAGGCAGGCAAGTGTGCATGGTGTTGCAGCACCAGCGACTCTCTATGTGGCAAGAAACAGTGGTTAGGTTCCGTGACTACTTGACGCTGCAAGTGAGGACGGAGTAGGCAGGCAAGTGTGCATGGTGTTGCAGCACCAGCGACTCTCTATGTGGCAAGAAACAGTGGTTAGGTTCCGCGACTACTTGACGCTGCAAGTGAGGACGGAGTAGGCAGGCAAGTGTGCATGGTGTTGCAGCACCAGCGACTGTCGGTGCGGCAGGCCACGCTGGTGGGGTTTCGGGACTACCTGCTGCTGCAGGTCGAGGAAGATCTGGCACCTTTGCTGCAGCAGCTTTATGCAAGGAATGCTGTGCCCGCCGCTGTTCGCCAGATGTTGCTCGTACTGCAGGTAATTATCTTTCTAATGTTCTGTCCCTTTTAATTACATCTGCAACAATAAATGTATTTTTTTTTTTTAAGTTTAACATGTTAAAAGGCTTTCACTTTTGTAAAATACCGGCCTTTCGTTTGGTTCCTTCATCTGATCTTGCTAATTCATGATCTCAGTCGGGATTTTCTATAGATTATGTCGTATGTTTTGTCTGCTTGTGTTTGTTCATAATTGTGGTAGTTATTTTGTTGATACATATAGAGGTCCCTAGGTTCAAGAGGCTTCAGATCACCCCGGTACATAGGTGGCGTTATGTCGTAATTTCTCGTGGAACGATTTATTGTCTTTTGATCCCGTGGTTAGTTTTTTTGCGATTCGCCTGTTCTCCCAGTCACTGCAGTATCTATCTCTTATATGCATGAAAAATTCAAATTAAATTTCAACCATGCAGTAATTGTCAATTACTATTGGTTTCTTTCAAGGTAGACTGATGAGATATTTTACAAAATGAAACGTTTTATCATCCTTTTTTGTAATACAAAATTGCCATAAAGCAATACAAAAATAATTTTGAGTACTAAGCATTATGCTTATTAATATAGATTAAAAATTGTCATTTCTTGTGTTAATTGCATTACTGAAATGTTTCTCAGAAATATGAGTATTAATAATGTGATTCGTCATTGGATACGGGGGATTAAACTTATTGAAATAAAACCTTCCACAAATCATTTGCAAGAAATATTTACATGTACAACTTTTAACATAACCTATTTTTAAGGGAAAGCCTAATCTTTATCAACCAAAGAAAACTTTTAAAACTAATTAATAATTTTTAAACTCAAGTAAAAGATACTTTAACTACATATATCGAAAGGTAATTTTTTTCTCAGTTAAAAGTTAAGTAAACATAATAAATATACTGAAAACAATTAATTCCACATTAAATGTTATGTTATTTTTACATAAGGGCAAAATATAAAATCATGTAAAATATAATTTGTTTTTTTATAAGTGTTGCAAATACTAAAGTTAATTTAGTTTACATGTTATATAATAATTTATTTTTAACCAATTAACTGTTCAAAATTTTTTTAACAAAAATATGAATAAAAAATTGTATTATCAGACAACTATAGGCATTTCCAATTAGTATTGTATCAGAATAGGTAAATTATTCATGTATTACATTTATTTATACTGTAACTAAGGCTCAAATGTTTTAAATGATTGGTGGTAAAAATTGTTTGGACATGATTTATTATTTTGGATGTATTGCCAAAATACAATTTTTTAATTTGCAGTTTTTTTTAGGAAACCTACTATAACATTTCGAATTTATAAAAAAAATTACCAGACACAAAATTGTACTACAATACCATACTTTACAAAGCAATCATCCAAATTCATACTAATAGCAAAACGAATTTTAAAAAATTATAGAAACACGTTAGTTCTCAGACACAGTCACTTAAACACATCTACATAATCAACACATAGAAAGACATAACAGAGGATGATAATTTAAAAATCATATTTTACATGTAAAACATAGTAACAATACATATTTATATTTTAATGCCGCCATCAACTTATTTAAAAACTTAGAAATTACATAATCTTGTACAGTTTCAGGAAGTCCTACAATTTACATGGTAGATAATAGCCGATTTAAGCCCCACTCCTCCGATGTGAACGTATTAATTAGAGGGTATGAGAGAACCCAAGTGTTGCTTGTACAGACAGTATACTACTCGCATACCGACCATTTGCTCCAAATGGAGTGGGGATGGAACGTGGGAGGCTGTGACTCGATGGCTCTAAGCAAGAACTTGCGTGTTGCAGGGAGTGACGGAGTGCTACCCGCCTAGTGACAAGCGGCTCCGACTGGAGCGGCTGGTTGCACGCTGTGTGTCACCGTACCAGGTCTATAGGGGATGTTACGTGGGAGGCTGTGACTAGATGGCTCTAAGAAGAACTTGCGTGTTGCAGGGCGTGACGGAGTGCTACCCGCCTAGTGACAAGCGGCTCCGACTGGAGCAGCTGGTTGCACGCTGTGTGTCGCCGTACCAGGTCTATAGGGGATGTTACGTGGGAGGCTGTGACTAGATGGCTCTAAGAAGAACTTGCGTGTTGCAGGGCGTGACGGAGTGCTACCCGCCTAGTGACAAGCGGCTCCGACTGGAGCGGCTGGTTGCACTCTGTGTGTCGCCGTACCTGGGCTACAGGGGACTCTACCTGGATGGATGCCCGGAGGTTGCCGTGCCATCTCGTGAGCTGGATGTAGCTCGCTTGCGGCGCCCTAGCGGTCAGTGGCGGAGCTTCAAATTAAATATAAGAAAATATCTGAATGCACTACCAAACTTAATTTTTCTTTATACTTAAGATTTCATACATTTCACCTGTATTTATTTTTAAACATTTATGTTTTTTTTTATTTTTGTTTCATTTTTTACAGCAAATATTGCAATTTAATGGTAGCTCTAAAATTTATTTTTGTTAATATATTTCATTTTTTAACAAGGCTTGCTGGTGAAATTAATGTACGATTTTATACATATATTTTTTAACAGGATAGCTACTTTAAAATTTAATTTATGAATACTTAAAATTTTCAAACAATTTTTGAAAAAAAAATACACTTATTTTTATTGTTTGTCGTATGTTTTATCGCGATATTCCTTATGTTCTTATAACTATTAAATACATACATAAATCTGGAGCGGTACAAAATTTTAGTTTATTTTTAATATTTTACGTTATATGTCCTGGAAAAAGAAATTTTGGCTAAAGGTCCCGTCAAATTATAGGGCTACTGGTGAAGAAAATTAATGTCATTGTATGCATGTATGTGTGAGTATCTGGCTGAGCTCATTCACTCGAGTGTCTATCGTCCTTCAATCAACTCCATTTATCATCTCTCTTGAGGAACATGTGTAGGGACAAATCAAGAGTTGTTGGCTAGGCAAACTCTGTCAAAAGTTTAGAGAAAACCACACACATGCTGTCTGAGGTACGGTTGAGAATAATGAAAAAGGGCACCCACACGAACATTCTGCCATACCCAAATGATACAAGTCGTTTCGGCCAGCCAGGATAAAAGCAAGGTTAAGTGAGATGTGGTGAAGCAGCAGTGGAATATTTTCGAAGAGATAGAACAGGAAGACAAAATAAATTCTACGGCCTTCCTTCATTTTGGTAGTTCATTTTTTATGTGTAAATATTTAAGCTCTTGGTAAACGACATTTGGTAATAGTAAATTCGTGAATTGAAGGAAGTAAAATTCTCCTTTGAGGCTTAAATTCCCCGTCGTCAAGCCTCCAATAAGCCTCTGAAGGGAAGCTTTGACATTGACCTAGACCTTGACCTCGGCCGTCACCGTTGAACTTTTCGTTACGGCCGCCATCTTGAAAATCCGTAATTTTTGAGCTATAAATTCGAGAAAAAGTTTCAATTTATAAATAATTGAACTAATAAAGTTATAATAATATAAAGTTATGCACAGTTTTTAAAACTGGTTGCCATATCGAAAATCAATAATTTTTATTCGATTTTAATGGAAAAATTTTAAATTTCTTAAAAAATATATTTAATTAAATATTGATTATAAAATTTATGAAAAGGCACTGAGTTCAAACCCGGTGGAAGCAAAATAAAAATGGCGACTGATTCTTCATCTACAGAAGCCACCGGCAGTCAGATCTTCCACCACTAATTCCAAGGCAGATATTAAGTCAGTCAGTATGACATAATGTCGGCTATCTTGTTTGCGTCTGCTGGAGGCCGCCATTATCTTTACATCTGCTAGATAACGCTGCCACTATATTAGGTTAATTGTTACCAGCTAGAGTGAAGTATCCAATTATTGCCAGGGCGTCCACCATCTTGACATTTGGCCGTCACATTGAAAATCTTTAATTATTAATCTTTAAATTCGAAAAAAAAATTCCCAAATTCATCAAACAATCGTCTCTTAATATAAAATTTACTCAATAGATTTTTGTCCACAGTTTGATACTAGGCAGTAAAGGATTAGTTAAATTGATTAATTAGATATTAAATAGTCTAAGGTATGGAATGCAAAAAAAAAAAGAACATCAATATTACATTGAACCGATAGTCAGAGGAGATAGCTCACACCAAGTACTACTTACTCATGCGGTAAGGACCATGTGTACGAAACCAATCCGACAACTTTGTATATTTTTCCTTGAATCATGTATGGAAAAAATTCGAATACATATTCACATACGACTAGTCAAACAACCTAAATTCAATCATGTTAACCAGATAGTTTTTTTTTAATATTCACGAGGCAGAGGCCGCCCGGCGCGCGGGGAGAGATTCACAGGCTTGCAGAAGTGTCAGGTAACCAGTCACCTGGCCTAGGCCTCGGTCCCCGGCCGTGTCACAAACACATATAAATGTCACTAAAATCATAATCCAGTACATTAAAAGTACTATTTGGAATCGCCCCTAAGTACGAAATACGGAACGAGAGAAGACAACGATCCTACCAAAGAAACATTCCCACCTCGGAAAATTTTGTAGTCGAACCCAGGCCAAATGCCACAAAAAGAAAGGCCACAAATAATAAGAAACAACAAATCTTCATACAGACCAAGTAAATCTGAACCACGAAATCAATCATGACCCGACTGCAGTCTTGACCACACACATTTAACGAAACGACACACATTCAACAAAAGTAAAGAATACACAATAGATGCAATAAAATCCAGTGAACACATAATACACAAAATTAATAAGCAATGAAAACTCAATGCACACACAGAACACGCAAAGAACACGCAATGTACACACCAAACACACAAGGAACACACATTGCACACACCGAACACGCAATACACACACCCAACACTCAATGTACATGCAGTGAACACGCAATGCACACACCGAACACATAAAGAACACGCAATGTACTCACCGAACACGCAATGTACTCACCGAACACGCAATGTAGAACACGTAACACCCTCTGTACACACCGAACTTGCAATGGACATGCAATGTACACACTGTACACACATTGTACACACTGAACACGCAATTGACACGCAGTGACACGCCGAACACGTAATGAAAACGCAATTAACATGCGATGTTCACGCAATGTACACACCGAACATGCAATGTACACGCAATGTACACACCGAACATGCAATGTACACGCAATGTACACACCGAACATGCAATGAACACATTGTGTATACTTTGAACATGCAGCCGCGAGAACTGTCTTAATTAGAAATCAGAATTCTTGAAATAGAACAATCACTTTTAAAATCCAATATATAATTTATTTACTTTTTTACATGCTTTATATTAGCTTCACCTGTATGTTTGTCTGTCCGTCTGTAACTCTTTCGACTAAGTTTTCTTTTCTTGCAAAGCACATACTTTTACCAGTTTCAATTGTTCCTTCCTCTGTGCTAGCCTTTCAGCTTGCTTAACCACGCCGAAAAAAAAAATGTTTTTTTTTTCCCGGTAAATTCTAAGATTATATCCATACATCTAACTGTAAATGATTGTCTGTCCGTCTGTAACTCTTTCGACTAAGAGTGAGTGTCTCATGATTGTAAAATGTCCCACCAATTTTATTACTCTCGTTAGCTGAGCGGTCTAAGGCGCGCGACTTCTGTGACGTTAGCTTTTGGATTCAGCGATCGTGGGTTCTACTCCAGGCCACGCCGAAAAAAATTTTTTTTTTCCGGTAAATTCTAAGATTATATCCATACATCTAACTGTAAATGATTCGGAGAGACTTTACCATTTCTTTGTGACGTTGCAACTCCAAATAGTTATCTCAGATGGTAATAGGTAGTGTCGGTAACTCATTTCCCTATGATAATTATACATAAATATAGTTTAAAAAACTAAAAAAACATGCTTTTAAAGAATATCAAACTAAAAAGTTAAAAATAAATATAGTTTAAAAGACTAAAGAAACATGCTTTTAAAGATTATCAAACTAAAAAGTAAAAAATAATTTTAAAATTTAATTTATGACAATAGTATATAAGCAATACTAGTATAAATGAGAAAAAAGCATGGGGTGCTTAATATTCAAAAAATATGGCACAAAGCGCCTCAAGGTTTTTTCTCATTTATACTAGTATTGCTTATATACTATTGTCATAAATTTAATTTTTAAATTATTTTTTACTTTTTAGTTTGATAATCTTTAAAAGCATGTTTATTTTTGTTTTTTAAACTATATTTATTAGTTTTATACAAATGCAGGTAAAACAAGTCATTATTGAATGTAGCCGCAGCTTCCTTCAGTTCTTTGAGTATAGTGCCTACTTCGGTGAGGTGCGAATAGTTTCATGCCATAAGCTAGGCCAACAGTAGTCTCAGACGTTCGATCGATATGTTAGGATGTTCTCACGATGAGTAATCGATCTCTTCTGCTATTGTCATCTACCTTGCATGTTTATTATAAGTATTTTAACCCTTATCCGGAGACGTGGGGTCTCCGTGACCCCAGCAAAACTTTAACTTGCTGCCATCTATGTACAGTTCAAGGCACTTGCTTGTGGTACCATCTACCTTTCGCTTGGATATCACATAGTCTCCTCCTGCAGTGTCAGATTTGTTTACGCTGTCTGGCGCTAGATATCAGGTCGCAAAGATAACTTGGGATCGTAGTGGCACCACGTCACCAGTTATGTTTCTATCTCAGAAGTGATCAAATGGCTTCTAAACGAACATGTGTATGTGTGGGCGATTTAGATTATGACGAAACTATTTCTAAGTGGTTGAAAGATATTTTTAGTGACTTAAGTGATCAAAGTGTGTGTGGAAAAGCAATGTGTGATGATTACAGAGCAAACAGTGACTTTTCGTACAAATTTAATTTTTTCAAATTTTTAATTTTTTTTATGTAAAAATGCCATTTTCAAAATATATAAGTATGCATGTGCTTTCTAGTTAGCTAGATTATATATTTTGTTGTGGTTTAAGCATTGGTTATGCAAGGAAAAATTTTTTGGGGGGAAAAAAGTAATTTCTTTTTTTTTTTTTTTTGGGAAAATTTATCTGTTGTAGATTTTATGAAAAAGTCTTATTATTCATAGAAGTTTTCTATATTTTGTTTGTTTACTATATCTATATTGAATAGCAAATAAAACTTTAAGGCTACCATCTGCTTTTTTTTTAAAAAAAAGCAATTATTACAAATATGCATTTTTTAGATTTATTTGAGCAAGCACCAATGGAAAAAATTGTATTTTATAATTCGTAAATAATTATTTAGTAATTTATTTTTTAATTAAATTAATAAGTATAAAAAATGCATTAAATAATTTTACATGGAACAAAAATAATTTCTAATCAGTTAATTTCTACAAAACATTTTGGGGTCTGAGGGGCACCACGTCACCAGATATGTCAAATATTTTCACGTCTCCGGCTAAGGGTTAAACATCACTATATACCAAGTGATCCTAGTAAGTTTTATCAGAATAATTAACTTTATCACGAAGTTTCCATCGTTTTGCATAGTTCAGGAATCGAACCACGGAAACGAAGTGCCATAGTATAGTAAGAAATAAATTGTCCCCGAATAGTAATTTATACACTACTCACAATAATACATTAAAAAATGCCTCCATTTATGAAAAGCTGCATATGCAATTCTTTAGGATCCTTTCAAAAACTTTTCATAACTACTTTTGGCTAAAGTGTATTTTATGGAGGTATTCGAAAAACACAACTATTTATAAAATCACCAGTGATCAGTGATCTAAGCAGTGTAGAGAGCCACTGGGAAACTGTTGCAGTGGCAGACCCAGGACGCCTGACACGACCGCTCAGCACCAGCGCTGCAAAGGTCGAGACACTCGGTGACCTGTTCGCGCTTTCTGCGGACCGCCATGTCGCCAAGTTCCGCTCCGGCAGCTAACCAGGATGCCCATCACCAGCGCCGCCAAGGTCGAGACCCTCAGAGACATGTTCGCAATTTCAGCAGAACATCATGCCACCAAGTTCTGCTCCATGCCTATGACCAGCGCTGCGAAGGTCGAGACTCTTGGTGAACTGTTCGCACATTGAGACTACCATGTCGCAAAGTTCCGCTTCGGGAACTAACCAGTGCGCCATTGCACAGCTGTTGTGTGGTAAATGCTCTACTTGTTTAACTTGATGTTCTATTTTGTAGGCAAACTTGACCTTATGTAGGCTCTTAGTAATTTATTTTTATTTAAGGTAAGGTGCCTTAGTCCTTAATTTTTATAAATAGGCATGTAACTATCAATTAATGCAAAGTTGTATAGTTTGTTACTAACTTAAAACGAAAATAATCGTTGTGAAGTTTTAATAATTTAGGAGAAAAACTACTGGACAGTAAACATTTTGAAGCTTAAGTTTAAATAAATTTATCTTTTTAAATCATATTAGGTATCTGTAGTATTTATTTATGTATTTGTGAAATTTTGGACTACCTACCAGTTTCGATATCTTGTGTTTATATTTGTGATCGTTTTACGTCTTTGAAGGTGACCGTGGTGTTGCCCTTCTCTTGTGGTAATCCATCACATAAATATCGTGTTTAGTTTTTTTATTTCAAATCCACTTCATTATGGTTATTAAGTTGCTCCATGCCTCATCACCTTTTGGGTGAGTTTTTGCTTGATTCCTCAGGCATCATTTTAAATATTTATTTTTGACAGATTTATACATACATATATATATATATATATATATATATATATATATATATATATATATATATATATATATATATATAGCTTTTTCTTCTAGTGGTCCTTGTTTGGTGTGTGACATCAAGGCCCATAGTTGACTTTCCCATAACGTCTGGAACAGGAGTGATTCTTTCTCCTCCTCCTCCTCCTCCTCTCTTGGCCTCAGGATGCTGACAGGCAATGTCAAGAAAGTCTTTGCAATAAATTTTATTTTCGGTTTGAAGCATGTTTGTGCATGGACTTCCTACTATTTTGGACTTCTTCACATCTATCATCGCATCGAAATTCTAATTGATTTAACCTTTGATTCTTGACATTTGATCTTGACCATGGGAGCAATTTTAAATGTCATTACCAGGGCGCCCGCAGAGGGGGGGGGGGTGCCAGTAGGGGCAGTTGCCCCCCCCCCCTGAGATTTTGAGTAAAAAATACTTTTAACATATAATTTGAAGAAAATTACACATAACTTATTAACAACTGCAGCGGTAATTAATTATTGTGCAAAATAATTGGATGATCGACGATCGTAGCTGGATGATGTGTCAACTCAGCTGCCGGCTGCCACTCTAGTCTGAGACTCTCCCCCCTCCACGGTCTCTTCCCGCCCGCTCCCGTCAAGATGCCCGCCGTAGAGTACTAGCGCCTAAAGACAGGCTCGTACTATTTCTGCGCATGCGCGACAGGCCTTAAGGCCTGCACAATAGAGTGTTCTTTCAGCACACTGCGTAAAGTGAAGACGTGGCTGAGAAGTACTACTGGCGAGGACCGTCTGTCCAGCTTGTGCCTTCTAAGTGTCCACAGGAAAATAGTGAAAAACCCTGGTTTCGAGGACAAAGTGCTTGACTTGTTCGGCAAGAAGAAAACAAATTTACAGTTTGCTTTTTCAGATAAATATTAGAGTCAAATCCAGTAGTATGTAATAGGGGCTACACGCGCAGGCGCTCGCAGGAGGTGCCAGAGGTGCCGACCGCCATATTGAATTGTGACGTCACGGCGGCCATCTTTGATTGTTGTGACCTTGACCTTTGACCTTGAATTTGACCCTCAAAACTTGTCAAAATTAGTCAAAATTGGGAAAAATTTGCCCAAAATTCCTCAAAAATCACCAAAATTTCCATTTTTTTTTGTAAAAAATCCCGCCAAAAAATCTGAAATTTTTTTTATAAATTAAAAATTTCTCTTTCCGAGGGAAAAATTCCCGTTTCGAAGGAAAATTTCCCGTTTTTAGTCCTTAAAAATCCCAACGGCTAGAAATGTCCATATAGAGGCTTAAACATCCATGTCTACAGCCTCCGATAAGCCGCCGAGGTCATGACCTTGAAAATTAGGATGCCATGGCAGCCATCTTGGATTATGTCGTCACCGTTGCAGTTCCCGTTACAGCCGCCATCTTTAAAATCTTTATTTATTATCTGATTTTAATAATAAAAATTAAAATTATAAAAAAATTAAATAATAAAATTTGAATAAAAACTACTTAAAAAGCATACTTTTTCGACACGGAGCTCGAAGTCCTCGGTTCGAACCCGGCGAGGGCAAAAAATAAATAAAAATGGCGACCGATCCTTCCCTCACATTGGATGCAGGCAGACTGACCCCCACCACTTATGTCAAAGTATATATAACGTCACCTAGTATGACGTCATGTCCACCATTTTGTCTTCTTTTGCTGGAAGCGACCATCATTGTATCGTCGGCTAGAGTGCGCTGACGCCATGTTAGTTTAATTCTTACCCGCTAGAGTGCAGTAATCATTTATTACTGAGGTGCCCCCGCCATCTTGAAATTTGGCCGCCATCTTGGAATTGTGTAATTATTTAGCTAGAAATGCGGGAAAAATTTTAAAATTCACCAAAAAAAAATTGGCAATCATTTTACAGATTGATTCGATCAGCTCCTATCCTTGGTTCGATCCATGGATTATGCAAAACATTTAATTTTATATAAAAAATTATAATTTCAATTAACCATGATCAAAATTCTTAAAGAGACTTTAAATCCTCTACTACCATCATCCTATAAGCCATCAAGACCACCATCTTGGAAATTCGTAATAATTAACCTACAAATTCAGGAAAAGGTTAAAAATTTCATTAAATAAATTTTCAAACAATATACTGATTAATTAGATCGACTAAGGTCCTTGGCACGATCCTGGTAGAAGCTAAAATAAATTTAATTAAAATACCAGAAAAGTGTAAGGTTCGAGAAATAAAACACCGCAAGTTCTTTTACAACATATTATTTATTACATAGTTTCTATTCTACTACAGGATCACTTGCGAAAGCCAGCAATCTTATAATCATTTAGCCCTGCATAGGCGCAAAATGACTAATTCTTAGCTCCAATCGGTTTATACTAGACAGAGACCAACCAGATCCCTTACTAACATAGTACTCCTCTTCTTGGCAGAGTTTCTGGATACCATGTTTAACAGATTGTTTCACATCGTCCGAACTGTAAAATTTTAACGGTCGATGTCTTGAGAGGACTTCTTCTCTAGGTTCTCTAACGGAAACTATTTACCATATAAACAGCCAAGCCACAAGTTATAATTTAAAGGTCCGTACGTTGTTACTTCATCAGTAAGCTGATTGATTATGTTCTACCTGATATCCTAAAGGAAAAAAAAATTCTTTAGCTCCAAATGCTCCAAAAGCCTCCAAATGCTCCAAAAGGCTCCAAAACCTTCAAAAGGCTTCAAATGGCTCCAACAGCTCCAGATGCTCCAACAGCTCCAAATGCTCCAAAAGCCTCCAAATGCTTCAAAAGCCTCCAAATGCTTCAAAAGCCTCCAAATGCTCCAAAAGGCTCTAAAACCTTCAAATGGCTCCAACAGTTCCAGATGCTCCAAATGCTCCAACACATCCAAAGCCTCCAAATGCTACAAAAGGCTTCAAATGCTCCAAAAGTCTTCAAATGGCTCCAACAGCTCCAGATGCTCCAACACCTCCAAAAGGCTCCAAATGGCTCTAAAAGGCTCCAACAGCTCCAAAAGCTCCAACAGCTACAAATGCTCCAAAAGGCTCCAAATGCTCCAAAAGGCTTCAAATGGCTGCAACAGCTCCAGATGCTCCAACAGCTCCAAATGATCCAAAAGGCTCCAAAAGCTCCAACAGCTCCAACACCTCCAAAAGGCTCCAAAAGGCTCCAAATGCTCCAACAGCTCCAAAAGGCTCTAAATGATCAATTGGCTCCAAAGGCTCCAACAGATCCCTCTTCATTTGGCTCCAAATGATTTCAATTACTTTTTTTATCGAACTTGGCTTGATTACTTACATGTCTTTATTAGTATACATTAAGACTGGCAGTGGTAACGTTTTTTAGGCCTTTAAGTTATAAGTTTTATTTAGAAATCAGATTTCGAGAAGTGGTAGATACCATCTTGAAAAAAATATTTATTAATTTATCTTCAAGTTTATACACATAAATTTAATTTAAACCATTATTGTATGTAGCCAGCTTCCCTCAGTTCTTTGAGTATGAAGGATTTTTCTTTAATGTTCGAATAGTTTCCTGCACAAAGCGAACCATGTAGTAGTCTTAGCCTGTCAACCAATATGTTAGGATCTTCCCATGAAGTATAATCAATCTCTTCTGCTACGTTCATCATCCTTGCATGTTTATAATAAATATTATTATCTCTGGTGTCTTTCGTTTTAACACCAACCACAAGGTCACTTTCGTCATCGTTCCAGTGATTATCACAAGCTTGATCAGGATAATTTATTTTATTACGACGTTTCCATCGTTTTGGTCTCAAGCCACCATCACAGTCTCCGCTCTGGCATGCTTTTGGTGCTTCAGCACAGTACTCAATCATGTCCGCCTTAGATGTGTCAGCACAGTCTTCAATCATGTCAGCATCACAAGCTTGATCAGGATAATTTATTTTATTACGTCGTTTCCATCGTTTTGGTCTCAGACCACCATCACAGTCTTCGATCTTGCCTGCTTTAGGTGCTTCAGTACAGTACTCAATCATGTCAGCCTTATATGTGTTATCACAGTCATCGATCATATCAGCCTCAGATGTGTCACCACAATCTTCAATCATGCCAGATTCAGATGATTCATCAAAGTCTTCGGCCTTGTAAGCTTCAGGTGGTTCTCCATCGTTCACATTATCATGGAGACGACTAGATATTGGAGCAAATATCTTTTCATTTCTAATGTGGTTGCAACTTTCTTCGTTTGTTTTAAATTTTAAATTATTATCTTGATCTAGATCATTAGCTTGTTCGCCTTCGTTCCTCTTCCGCGATGTTGTAGCCCAGTCTTCGTTATTTTTATTCATCTTAATTTTACAGGTCTTGCAATGTCTATCCAAGTAATATCTTCTACCAAAGGATTTCTGACACTGTCTGCAATGAAATGGTTTTTGACAAGGACCCAAATTACACTCGCTTCTCTCATGTCGTTTAGCATTCTTTCTCAAGGTAAACACCTTGCTACAGTATCTACAGTGATGACGTTTTGATACAGCTACAAATCCCGAATCAGGATTCATATTAATTACTGAAACTAATGCCAGATGCAAACTAAGAGTTTCAAATTAGATCTATTACTTAAATAGAATTTTTTAATTATTTCATCAGCGAGAATTAATTTATCTCATGTAAAGCTACTTGTTGCAAGTAGTTCTGCTTTTCAACAACAGATGTCGCCACATGTTACTTGCAGGTAAATAATATTTAGTTATTTTATGCGGGATGCGGGATGCTCACTAACGATCGCAAAAGAAGGATGGCTTCGCTAGACTCCAAGGAGAAGGAAGTTTGTTCTTCCAGTTAGAGTTTCTCAGATGTCTAATGGTATATTATTATTTGACTGAGTAATGGTTGTTTATTTTTTAATTCCACCTGAGTAGTATAGGATAGCCGGTCCGGAAACACGGGTCCGGGGCGTGGAGCCGGAGCCGAGCGACATCTCTGATTGTGACGTCACGGCGGCCATCTTGGATGAGTGTAATGGGACACAGCATAACAGGACAAGTAGGACATTGACCTTTGACCCTCAAAACTAGTCAAAATTGAGCAAAATTTGCCCAAAATTCATCAAAATTTCAATTTCTGTGGAAAAAAATTCCGCCAAAAAATCTCAAAAAATTCCACAATTCAAAAATTAGGATTTCGAAAATTCTCAAAAGTCGTTTTTCCCTAGAAAGAACCCAAATTCCTAAAAACGGCTTAAGCATCCATGTCTAAAACCTCCGGTAAGCCATTTCTAGGAATAAGGATACCATGATCGCCATCTTGGATTATGTCGTCACCGTTGCAAATTTTGTTACGGCCACCATCTTTAACATCTTTATTTATTATCCGATTTTAATGAAAAAAAATTTTAAATTTATAAAAAAATTCAATTGATAAAGTTTTAATAAAAATTAATAAAAAACATACATTTACGACATGGAGTTCGGAGTCCTCAGTTCGAACCCGATGAGTGCAAAAAAATAAAAATGGCGACCGATCCTTCCCCCGTGGTGGGTGCTGGCAGACTGACCCCCACCACATTGTTAAAAGCATATATATCGCCAGTTAGAATGACGTCACTTCCGCCATCCTGAAAACCTGTAATTTTTATATTAGAAAATCGGGAAAATTTTTAAAAATCATTAAAAAAAATTAATCAATCTAATTAAATAGTAAAAATCTTAAAAAACACCGTTGCACTTTTCGTTACGGCCGCCATCTTGAAAATCCGTAATTTTAATGCTAGAGATGCGGGAAAGAGTTCAAAATTCATGAAATAAATTAGCAATTAACATAATGATTGATTAGATCAACTAAAGTCCTTGGTTCAAAACCAGTAAGAGCAAAAAAATAAAAAACAACAGATCCTCCACAGAAGCCACCTACAGACTGATCTACCAAAGTACATATATCGTCAGCTGATATGACATCATGTCCGCCATCTTGTCTTCATTCGCTGGAGACCACCATCTTGTTTTCGTCCGCTAGAGTGTACTGATACCATATCAGTATAATTTTCTGGTCACCATACCCTTGTCCTCAACTGCTGGCAATGAACTTTGACCTTGAACTTTGACCTTGAACTTGAAATTTGACATTGAACTTGAAATTTGACCTTGACCTTTAAATTTTACCTTGACCTTGAAATTCGACCTTGACCTTGTAATTTGACATTGAAATTTGACCTTTACCTTGAACTTTGACCTTGACCTTGAAATTTGACCTTGACCTTTAAATTTGACTTTGACCTTGTCGACAATCATGGATCCAACATTTTAAGTTCAGTACATGCTACCTGGAGCTACCACCTGCTGGAGTACACCATCTTGTGCGTGTACTCGTCTTATAGAGTACATTTCCATCTGGATAGTTTAATTCCAACCCAAAACCGTGCAGTAAACATTTATTTCCGAGGTGCCCCCGCCATCTTGAAATTCGGGCGCCATCTTGAAATCATGTAATTATTTAGCTAGAAATTCGGGAAAAAATCCAAAATTCATCAAAAAAACACTCATTAATTTACATATTGTATCACCAGATTCCTGCCCTCGATTCGATACTTTAACAGTGATAAGTGTAACTAAATATTAAATAAATTTAATATTCTGTTTTTCCATTACCTTTCGCGGAGTATATAAATCATCCTCTCTTCAAAAATAAAACACAAGTCAATGTACGACAATGTTCGACGAATTAAATACGTTGCCGATAAGCCTAACATGAAAGTCTAGTTTTTCGATAATCTGAATAACCTCTAAACCGTTCATGCACAAAGCCATACATATACACCAAGCGTCTTCGGACCGAGAGACCGGGTCATAATCAATGTCAGATGTATGGACCAGTTATTTACGAACCTCACGACCTTCCTCATCGTCAGCTAATTATATTCAACTGAACCAACTGATCATGTTTTCTACGCTTACAAGAGGACCAAGAATCAAATCAAAAAGGAAGCACCATTAACAAAAAGGATGCACATTTTGGAAGTAACATCAACAAAACGGCAGCACATTTGGAAGCACCATCAAAAAACAGGAAAGCACATTTGGAAGCACCATCAACGAAAAGGCAGCACATTTGGAAGCACCGTAAACGAAAAGGCAGCACATTTGGAAGCACCGTAAACGAAAAGGCAGCACATTTGGAAGCACTGTAAACGAAAAGGCAGCACATTTGGAAGCACCGACAACGAAAAGGCAGCACATTTGGAAGCACCATCAAAAAAAAGGGAAGCACATTTGGAAGCACCATCAACGAAAAGGCAGCACATTTGGAAGCACCGTAAACGAAAAGGCAGCACATTTGGAAGCACCGTAAACGAAAAGGCAGCACATTTGGAAGCACCTACAACGAAAAGGCAGCACATTTGGAAGCACCTACAACGAAAAGGCAAAAAGGAAGCACAAGTTACGAGAACTAAATCTTAATTAGAAATCAGAATACAAGAAATAAAAACATTAAATTTTTATAATTTAAATTATTTATTTTATTTCCTTAAATTATACAAATGCCAGTAAAACAAGCCAATATTGTATGTAGCCAGCTTTCCTCAGTTCTTTGAGTATGAAGGATATTTCTTTGATGCACGATTAGTTTCCTGCACAAAGCGAACCATGTAGAAGTCTTAGCCGGTCAACCAATATGTTCGGATCTTTCCATGATGTGTAATCATTCTGTTCTACCACCCTCTTCCTTGCACGTTTATAATAAATATTATGATCCCTGGTGTCTTTCGTTTTACCACCAACCTCAGGGTAACTTCCATTATTTTTGAGACAGTGATCATCACAAGCTTGATCAGATTTATTTAATATATCACGTCGTTTCCATCGTTTCGGTCTCAGGACACCGCCACATTCTTCGATCTTGTCAGCTTTAGGTGCTTCATCACAGTCTATGTCTTTGTCAACAGCCTCAGAGTCACTGTAACAATCACCGTAGAAGGCATCGTCCTCACCCAGATTACCGTAAGAATTCGATGTTGATGATGTCGAAGTGTCTTCATCGTCTTCATGCTTCCTTTTTAGGAGTCCATCATTTTTACAAAGTAAGAAAGATCTACTTGAATTCGGCTGGAATATATTCTCACATTTCACGTTAAGGATTCTTCCATTGTCTTCATTCTTCCATAAATCATCAACCTCCTTCAATTTAAGTTCTTTGTCGAGATCGGAAGAGCCAGGAAAATTATTGACGTAATGCAGATCACTCATCCTTAGTCTAGTAGATTCATCGTTGTCCTCTAGCGTGTACGCAGGCTTGGCGTTACAAGTTCTGTCATGTCTTTTTAAGCTCTCTCTCCGCGTAAACGACTTGCTACATCGAACACAACTTATCATATTGCGTAGATGATTATTAACACAGTCATTCTTCTCGTATTGTCTTTTATTCTTTTTCAAGATAAACTCTTTGCTGCAAAACTTACACCTATATTCTTTCGATACAGCGTCAGATCCCAAATCGGAATTCATATTAGTTACTGAGACTAATGCAAGATACCAATTGAGTGTTTTAAATTAGATCCATTACTTAAATAGAATTTTTTTTCATATTTCATCAGCGAGAATTAATAGATCTCATGCAAAGGTACTTGATGCATGTAGTTCTGCTTTTCAACAACAGATGTCGCCACATGTTGCTTGCAGGTAAATAATATTTAGTTATTTTATGCGGAATGCGGGATGCTCACTACACTGAAAGAAAATTTTGTATATTTTACAAGGAAAATCCTTGGAAACCCTGTTGCCAAGGATATTACTTGTAAAACTACAAGGCAGAGCTTTGTACCATGTGCGATTTTGCAAGGCTCTGCCTTGTAGTTTTGCAAGAAATATCCTTGGCAAGAGGGTTTCTAAGAATTTCCCTTGTAAAAGTACAAAAATTATTTTAGAGTGTAACGATCGCAAAAGAAGGATGGCTTCGCTAGACTCCAAGGAGAAGGAAGTTCATCCCTCCCTTTAGTGCTTCTTAGATTTCTCAGAGATTATTATTTGACTGAGTAATGATATTTTTTTAATTTCTACATGATAAAAATATTACAAGTGTTGATTTAGTAGCAGAAATTCACTAATTAAATGTAACCTTAAATAAATTAACATGACTCATTAAGTAAAAAAATCCTTCATGCAGAGATCAATTGCTCATCTGTAACCAGAAGCACTTGCAGAAAACCATCAAAAATATTGTCAAGTATAATCAGGAGCACACGGAGAAAACCATTAAAAGATTGACAAGAATATTCAGGAGCACACGGAGAAAACCACCATAATACTGACAAGAATAATTGGAAGCACACGGAGAAAACCGCCACAAGTTTTCTTTGTTATCATAAAATTACAGAAAAAAATTAATAAAAAATTAAAAATAAAAAAATCACAAAAAAATTCAAAAATTGATTCTGGTTTGAATTAGAACTCTATCTTTGCTCAACAATGAGAAGTTCACAAGCAATCAGAATCAATTTTTGAATTATTTGTGATTTTTTTTATTTTTTATTTTTTATTAATTTTTTTTCTGTAATTTTATGATAACAAAGAAAACATGTGGTGGTTTTCTCCGTGTGCTTCCAATTATTCTTGTCAATATTATGGTGGTTTTCTCCGTGTGCTCCTGAATATTCTTGTCAATATTTTGATGGTTTTCTCCGTGTGCTCCTGATTATACTTGACAATATTTTTGATGGTTTTCTGCAAGTGCTTCTGGTTACAGATGAGCAATTGATCTCTGCATGAAGGATTTTTTTACTTAAAGAGTCATGTTAATTTATTTAAGGTTTCATTTAATTAGTGAATTTCTGCTACTAAATCAACACTTGTAATATTTTTATCATGTAGAAATTAAAAAAATATCATTACTCAGACAAATAATAATCTCTGAGAAATCTAAGAAGCACTAAAGGGAGGGATGAACTTCCTTCTCCTTGGAGTCTAGCGAAGCCATCCTTCTTTTGCGATCGTTACACTCTAAAATAATTTTTGTACTTTTACAAGGGAAATTCTTAGAAACCCTCTTGCCAAGGATATTTCTTGCAAAACTACAAGGCAGAGCCTTGCAAAATCGCACATGGTACAAAGCTCTGCCTTGTAGTTTTACAAGTAATATCCTTGGCAACAGGGTTTCCAAGGATTTTCCTTGTAAAATATACAAAATTTTCTTTCAGTGTAGTGAGCATCCCGCATTCCGCATAAAATAACTAAATATTATTTACCTGCAAGCAACATGTGGCGACATCTGTTGTTGAAAAGCAGAACTACATGCATCAAGTACCTTTGCATGAGATCTATTAATTCTCGCTGATGAAATATGAAAAAAAATTCTATTTAAGTAATGGATCTAATTTAAAACACTCAATTGGTATCTTGCATTAGTCTCAGTAACTAATATGAATTCCGATTTGGGATCTGACGCTGTATCGAAAGAACATAGGTGTAAGTTTTGCAGCAAAGAGTTTATCTTGAGAAAGAATAAACGTCAACACGAGAAGAATGACTGTGTTAAAAATCCACTGCCCAATATGATAAGTTGTGTTCGATGTAGCAAGTCGTTTACGCGGAGAGAGAGCTTAAAAAGACATGACAGAACTTGTAACGCCAAGCCTGCGTACACGCTAGAGGACAACGATGAATCTACTAGACTAAGGATGAGTGATCTGCATTACGTCAATAATTTTCCTGGCTCTTCCGATCTCGACAAAGAACTTAAATTGAAGGAGGTTGATGATTTATGGAAGAATGAAGACAATGGAAGAATCTTTAACGTGAAAAGTGAGAATATATTCCAGCCGAATTCAAGTAGATCTTTCTTACTTTGTAAAAATGATGGACTCCTAAAAAGGAAGCATGAAGACGATGAAGACACTTCGACATCATCAACATCGGATTCTTACGGTAATCTGGGTGAAGATGATGCCTTCTACGGTGATTGTTACAGTGACTCTGAGGCTGTTGACAAAGACATAGACTGTGATGAAGCACCTAAAGCTGACAAGATCGAAGAATGTGGCGGTGTCCTGACACCGAAACGATGGAAACGACGTGATATATTAAATAAATCTGATCAAGCTTGTGATGATCACTGTCTCAAAAATAATGGAAGTTACCCTGAGGATGGTGGTAAAACGGAAGACACCGGGGATCATAATATTTATTATAAACGTGCAAGGAAGAGGGTGGTAGAAGAGAATGATTACACATCATGGAAAGATCCGAACATATTGGTTGACCGGCTAAGACTTCTACATGGTTCGCTTTGTGCAGGAAACTATTCGTGCATCAAAGAAATATCCTTCATACTCAAAGAACTGAGGAAAGCTGGCTACATACAATAATGGCTTGTTTTACTGGCATTTGTATAATGTAAAGAAATTAAATAAATAATTTAAATTATAAAAATTTAATGCTTTCATTTCTTGTATTCTGATTTCTAACTAAGGGGTCGTCCATTAATCACTTGATGTTTTTTTAGCAAAATTATAACCCCCCCTCCCCCCTAGTGATTTGTGGTGAGGTTTAGTTTACCCCCCCCCCCCCCCAATATAACGTGTATTTTTTTTATACAAAATATTTTTAAAAATTTCAGAATATTATCTTTAAATATAGGTATAATCTAATTTAATTCTGGAAAATTAAGCACAGTGATAAAAATGTCCAGACACACAATAAGGTTGCAGGTTTATTCTCACTGGCATAAAAATAATAAAGGAAAGGCTTATATGTGAAAAAACATATAACTTAATAATCACGCATGTATTTGGCGCCAAAATCACAGTCTTACTGGCGACTGGCAAGCCGAGCCGGGTGGTTCATGTTGCGGTGGGCGGGGATATTGTTGCCTGGCTATGGCGAGTCCAGGTCACGCATCGCTTTTCGGTTTAGTAGAAATTGCGCGAAAAAATAAATACACGTGATATCTCTTTACACCCCCTCCCCCCTTGTGAAATTTCGTGATTTTTCCCGACCCCCCCCCCCCCCCCCCCACTTTTCGAGCCTCACGTGATTAATGGACGTTCCCTAAGATTTAGTTCTCGTAACTTATGCTTCCTTTTTGCCTTTTTCTTGTAGGTGCTTCCAAATGTGCTGCCTTTTCGTTTACGGTGCTTCCAAATGTGCTGCCTTTTCGTTGATGGTGCTTCCAAATGTGCTTCCCTTTTTTTTTGATGGTGCTTCCAAATGTGCTGCCTTTTAGTTGTCGGTGCTTCCAAATGTGCTGCCTTTTCGTTGTCGGTGCTTCCAAATGAGCTGCCTTTTCGTTGTAGGTGCTTCCAAATGTGCTGCCTTTTCGTTTACGGTGCTTCCAAATGTGCTGCCTTTTCGTAGATGGTGCTTCCAAATGTGCTGTCTTTTCGTTTACGGTGCTTCTAAATGTGCTTCCTTTTCGTTTACGGTGCTTCCAAATGTGCTGCCTTTTCGTTGTCGGTGCTTCCAAATGTGCTGCCTTTTCGTTTACAGTGCTTCCAAATGTGCTGCCTTTTCGTTTACGGTGCTTCCAAATGTGCTGCCTTTTCGTTTACGGTGCTTCCAAATGTGCTGCCTTTTCGTTGATGGTGCTTCCAAATGTGCTTCCCTGTTTTTTGATGGTGCTTCCAAATGTGCTGCCGTTTTGTTGATGTTGCTTCCAAAATGTGCTTCCTTTTTGTTAATGGTGCTGCCTTTTTGATTGGATTCTTGGTCCTCTTGTAAGCGTAGAAAACATTATCCGTTGGTTCAGTTGAATATAATTAGCTGACGATGAGGAAGGTCGTGAGGTTCGGAAATAACTGGTCCATACGTCTGACATTGATTATGACCCGGTCTCTCGGTCAGAAGACGCTTGGTGTATATGTATGGCTTTGTGCATGAACGGTTTAGAGGTTATTCAGATTATCGAAAAACTAGACTTTCATGTTAGGCTTATCGGCAACGTATTTAATTCGTCGAACATTGTCGTACATTGACTTGTGTTTTATTTTTGAAGAGAGGATGGTTTATAAACTCCGCGAAAGGTAATGGAAAAACAGAATATTAAATTTATTTAATATTTAGTTACACTTATCACTGTTAAAGTATCGAATCGAGGGCAGGAATCCGGTGATTCAATATGTAAATTAATGAGTGTTTTTTTGATGAATTTTGGATTTTTTCCCGAATTTCTAGCTAAATAATTACAGAATTCCATGATGGCGCCTTAAATTTTATGATGGCGGGGGCACCTCAGTAATAAATGATTACTGCACTCTAGTGGGTAAGAATTAAAATAACATGGCGTCAGCGCACTCTAGCCGACGATACAATGATGATCGCTTCCAGCAAACGAAGACAAAATGGCGGACATGACGTCATACTAGGTGACGTTATATATACTTTGACATAAGTGGTGGGGGTCAGTCTGCCTGCATCCAATGTGAGGGAAGGATCGGTCGCCATTTTTTTTTGCCCTCGCCTGGTTCGAACCGAGGACTTCGAGCTCCGTGTCGAAAAAGTATGCTTATTAAGTAGTTTTTATTCAAATTTTATTATTTAATTTTTTTTATAATTTTTAAAATTTTTATTATTAAAATCGGATAATAAATAAAGATTTTAAATATGGCGGCCGTAACGGAAACTGCAACGGTGACGACATAATCCAAGATAACTGCCATGGCATCCTAATTTTCAAGGTCATGACCTCGGCGGCTTATCAGAGGCTGTAGACATGGATGCTTAAGCCTCTATATGGACATTTCTAGCCACTGGGATTTTTAAGGACTAAAAGCGGGAAATTTTCCCTCAAACGGGAATTTTTCCCTCGGAAAGAGAAATTTTTAATTTATCAAAATTTTTGAGATTTTTTGGCGGAATATTTTACCAAAAAAAATGGACATTTTGGCGATTTTTGAGGAATTTTGGGCAAATTTTGCCCAACTTTGACAAGTTTTGAGGGTCAAATTCAAGATCAAGGTCTAAGTTCAAGGTCACAACAATCAAAGATGGCCGCCGTGACGTCACAATCCAATATGGCGGTCGGCACCTCTGGCACCTCCTGCGAGCGCCTGCGCCAGTAGCCCCTATTATATACTACTAAATCCGTAATCAAACTTATGCATAATAATTTATCTTAAAATTTGCTTTTTTATGTCAATACCAGTGAAAAATCGTGTGATGAGTGCATTTTTAATTTGTTTTCTGTATTAAATTATGAAGGTAGAGAAGCATAAGATACTGAAAACTAAATTCTTATACTTTATTTCTACTTAACAATATTCTGTTAATTTAAATTAAGTAAATCCTCTATGATTGTGTTTAGACACTGATATGAAATTCCTCTTTTTTTATCTTTGGTTTTTTTATAAAATGTTTATATTTTATAAATAACCCATTTAAATTCATGTGTTAAATAATAAATTTAATTATTATAAGAAGATGAACTTGTAAGAAAGTTAATGATTGGTTAGCATATCCAGCGAATAGCGATAGCTAGGACATTCAGTTTATGTTTTGTGTTTTGACATCTGAAAGTCGTTTAAATAGCAAAGGAAAAGTACATTCTTTAGAACGAAGGAGTATTCGTTCTACCACGGTTTTGTAGAGACATCGTTATTACTTCTGATTATACACGAGATATCAATTTTGCAAGATTTTATTAATAAAGCAATGTGGCAGAAATAGTATTAATAAATTAGATTATTGTGACATCAAATTTGAATCATCGTAGGCGATAAACTGCAACCACGATAGGGTTTATTCACGATCTATTGCTTGCTTTGAAACGAACTATCAAATTTTCACGACGGAAACGAATGAAACCAGTCCACTAAGTTTACAGCCTACAAGACTGATTACTGACGCTGTTCAACGTGCTGTAATGCCAGCGATCAACATTTTTGACTGAAGAGAATCGAGCTGAGGAGAAGAATTTCTGCAAGTTCGTATCAAAACCGCTCCAGCCGGAAGGAAGGAAGGAAGGCCAACGATTGACCGGCAGTGGCGATATAGAAGCAGTTGAGAGCGCCGTGTTTCACACAGAACTTCGAACTCGACCATTGGTGCGTACCGAACAAGACCTTTCCCACTGCGAGGAAGGATGCAGCGGCAGTGGGCAGCCATAGTTCCCGGACCACGCACAGCTGTGTTGCAGAGCCAGAGGTCATCTGTGTCGTCATACTTTCGCATGTACTGACGGAGGTTGGTTATCGTCGTCTTGAATAGCATTTGAACAATTTTCGAGAGTCTCTTGAACTATCGATGATCAAGTAAATAATTTTATTTTCATATAATCTGAGATCACAGTAATTTTCCAGAAGTTCATCTTCAATTTAATTTTATTGTGAATAATTTTTGGCATGAACTAAATTTTAATTTGTTCTAACTATAATGTTGATTTTGTGTCTGATCAGATGGAATTAGAAGTTGCTGTTTGATTAATAACTTAAATTTGCAATTTACTTTTGAGAATTTATCTTGTCCCTTAAGTGTAGTTCATATCCAGAGCCCAGAGGTCCAATTTGCTGACACCATTGAGCAAAAATAGCCGTAAGCACTGTTTAAAGGCACTCATTGATAACATGATTTGAGCTGATAATATTATATTGAGTTTGAAGTTACATGATTTGAAACAATTCCTTTTGATAGTAACTTATATCTTATTTGAATATTGTAAACAGATTTCACATTTCTAATTTGAAGCTTTACTATCACTAAATAAACTTATAGTCCTCGACTACTGAATCCACCTGTGCTAATTCTAAATGATAAACAATTATGTTCATATCGAAACATACTAATATTCATTTAACTGTGAACGAGGGAATATTTTGTGTGATACAATCAGGGCCGGATTAAGAGGGGGGCCGAGGGGCCCGGGCCCTGGGCCACCCACCAAGAGTGGGCCTCCCACCAATATAGGGGTGAATATCACAAAACAGGAAAAATAAATGTATTTTTGCTGTGAACTGTTTACAATTGAATCGCTTATTTATGAAAGGGCATAAGTCAACTTTTTTGAAGAAATGAGTTACATACAGGATGCCAATCTGTGGGTGTATACGCATCGTTTAGTTACTAAAAGGCACTAGTCTGATGCATGGAAGTGGGTTTACCGACCGCCAGAAAATTTAGTTTAGTTATGAAAAGGAATTAGTCAGTGGACTTATGTCCTTTCATAACCAAATGATTACAGCTATTAATCAGTGGACTTATGTCCTTTCATAACCATATAATTGCAGCTAGTTACAAAGAGAAAACAAATAGCAGTATACTCTTCCGACCTCTTTGGCAGTATCATGCAGTGTTGCATGCTGGTATATTCTGCTATCATTTGTTTTGTTGTGTACTTTCAGTTATTTTTGGTTTGTTTACTAGTAGAAAATGAGTGAAATGGAGTCTAATAAGACTTGTGTGGAAAATGATTGTAACCATTCTATGAAACGTAAAAAAGGTGTGCGAAATGTGGAAGAATACAAATGTCAAAGAATTAAACGAGCTCGTCTGCAAGGAAAGGAGTATGCAAACTACAGAGGGAATGTTGTGAAAACTAAAAGTACTACCGAGTCGTGCAGGTAACCTAATTCTTCATATTATTTTCTTTTAAGATTTATATTCATTCATCTTTCAGATTTCACTCACGTAAACATAATTCAGTTTGTAGAAATGTATTAGTTAACTACCTATTATTGATAATTTGGAAATATTTAAAATAGCTCGCACGACTCATAAAAAAATTATTTTTATTGTTTTAGATGTGCAAGAAAATGCTATGACAAGATTGACATTGCACAGAGAGGGAAATTACTTGATGCTACATGCAAGAATGAGCAAGACATCTATCTTCAAGGTTTGCTTGACGCTGTGCCAATTAAACATCGCCGACCAAGGAATGGTGACAAGTCTGGAAAAAGGTCATCCTCCTTCACTTTCCATGTAGTTATTCAAGAACGAAGAGTGAAAGTGTGCAAGAAAGCATTCATTCAGTTATATGGAGTATCTGCCAAGAGGGTAAGGAGACTGCAAACATTGTTACTATGTGGACAAACTCCAAAAGACATGCGAGGCCAACAAAACAATAGGAAGTCGGTGCCTGTTGGTGATGTTCAGGCCATCAAAGACCACATATCTTCATTTCCTGTCAAGATAAGCCACCATGCATCCAAAGAATATAAATATCTTGATGCGCAGTTGGATATAAAGAAGATGCATACACTGTTCAAAGAGAAATTTCCTGATTGTAAAGTTAAGTATTCTTTCTATTACAAGATTTTCAGGGAAAATTTCAATCTCCACTTTGGGAGACCACAGATAGACACCTGTGGAGAATGTGAACAACTGAAGGTCAAGATAAAAAATCCTAATCTTAATGAATGTGCTAAGCGAGTTGCCATGGCCGAGCTGGCCATTCATGAAAGAAGGAGTAACAAGTTTTACACAAGCATGAAAGACACGAAACACATTTGCAAAAACAATGATAGTGTGTTAGGGTTAACGTTTGATTATATGCAGAACATTTCACTGCCCTGCATTCCAGTACAAGAGCTTTTTTACTATCGCCAGCTTTCGGTGTTTCCCTTTGCCATACATAACCTGAAAACAGATGAGGCGAGTTTATTTTTATATCACGAAGGGCAGGCAAATAAAGGGCCAAATGAAACATGCTCTTTTCTCCACAAATACATAAGTGACAATGTGCCTCCATGTGTTAAAGAACTGCACCTTTACAGTGATGCTTGCGGAGGGCAGAATAAGAACAATTGCATGGTAAGATTCTTGTTATCACTTACTGACACCAACAGATTTGACATTATTATCCATCGGTTTCCGATACGTGGTCATTCATATCTTGCTTGCGATCGTGATTTTGCACTGGTGAAACGTGTTCTTAAAAAGACTGATAGATACTATGTACCCATGGAGGTCTGCCAACTTATTACATCTGCAGGATTTCCTGGAAAATTCACAGTCAACATGGTAACATCTGATGACGTGTTGGACTTCAAGAATTGGTGGCCCAGCCATTACAAAAAGACATGCTTATCATTGGAAAGCCAGAGTAAAGCAGTTCCGCGAAGCCAGAAGCAAGACTTTTCTGTATCAAGGTTTGTAGAGTTCCAGTACAACAGTCGCCATAAAGGTACTGTAGTTGCTTCCGAATTCATTGGCGGCCTTGTGTCACATACTTTTGTGCTTCGTCAATCATCCGACAAAAGTTTGAATCCTACTATTCCTGTTCAAAAGGCGTATCCTGCGAAAAATGTGCCAATTAATGCAAAGAAGATTATTGACTTAAAGAAGGTTCTCCGTTATGTTCCAGGTGAACACAGAGACTTCTACGATGAGATTATCCAGTGGCCTACCAAGCAAACAGACTGAGCTACCATGCCATTGTAACAGGCATTGTTACATAATAACATACAAAGTGTGAAGTTATATTAACACCTTTTGTACATGTTTTCAAAACAATGTGTAGTCTTACATCACTGTTGTTTAAAGTGAAATGATGCTTTAGTACATAACTTTTGTGGTGTTGTTTAAAGAGGGTATGCCTGTGATGTTATGCATTATAAGGTCAGTGAAAATGGCGTAAAGTGTTCAATAATATGGTGTACACGTTTACTGAACTATATCTAGGTTGAATTACATCATTGTATTTCGATTGGAATATTTTATTACATAAGTTTTGTTGACTTGCAAGGTTAAGTTATAAAAGGGCCTAAGTCTGTGATATTTAACAATTTTTTTCTCGCAGGTAATGAAACACTTGCAAAGCATGCACTTGTCAATGTAGTGACATTTAGGTACAGAGTAGTAAAAAAATATTAATTTTGATGTATGAAACTTATAACAGATATGATATAGTTTTTTGCATATTCCCACAACTTTTAGTGAATTGACTTATGCCTTTTCATAAATAAGCGATTCAATTATAGGGAACATTTAACAAGACATCTTTAGCTTGATAAGAAATGTAATAACCAAACTTTATATTCTAAATTAGTTAAAATTATTAAAAATCATGCAACGTTATTGCACTGGCTAGTTCTTCCAAAAACGTAGTGATGCACATTACATTTAGTTAAAATGGCTGATAATTTACTAATTTACACCAGTTATAATTATTCACAATAATATGTTTAGTATGTTTATTTTACTTGAAAAATACAAATTGCAATATGTAAAAATAATATATTATTACCGGTGACCAGGAATATGATCATTATCCTAGCAAGTAGGTTTCATTTTCTAACTTGTTCATAGGTGGCAGCACAAACACAATGTCAGTACAGAACTAGTCTTTGTCTTCTATAGAGTAGTGTTGTTATGAGTCCCTATGACAAGTGCGATCTCAGTTATGTGTAGTTTACTTGTTTAAAAGTTAATTCTTATTTTTCCATGTAATTTTTATCAATAGTCATATTCCTGGACTTTGACTTATGATACATCTTGGTAAGTGAAAAACTGTTTTATTATTCTAATTAAAATGAACAATGAATGCATGCTAACAGTGCTTTCAGTGTAAACCTAACCTCAAAAGACTTGGAGGGAAATCTCAATCTTAATATGATGCACTTTCCATCATTGCCCTGCCTATTTGGTCAGGACCACGGTCATATAGATAGGTCTGGCAACTTACCTTCATTCTAAATAGGCTTAGTGAAGCTTGCGGTGGCCTGCGAACTAACGGCACTACTAGTAGTTGAACCCATCATTAACATTGTGTTATATGGGAGTTTCATGTAAAAGTGGATATATTTTTTAAAACTCTGTTTCGTTTTAAACATTGGGTAAAGTTTTGAGTTTTTTTATTTATTTGGAAGATTTTTAGGGTTTAATGCATAGCAATAACTTGTAACTTTGCTGCAATTGTCAGTTAAAGTTTTAATTTACTAAAGAAACTATAAATCACTTTTTTTACTATTGAGAAGTCTCTGGTGTAGTGTAATGGATAAAATCATGAGCTGGCAACTTGTGAGCTCGGGTTCGAAACCTGCTAGATCCCATTCTGGTTAGATTTTAATTTTTTGTTTCTCGCAAAATTAAACTCTTATTTACATACGTTAAATATATTTAAACAGTTAAAAATGTATTATTTGATTGGAAGATGGACAAATGTTATGTTTTGTCAGATAATAAATAAAAATCAGAGTAGTTACGTAATTACTTGCTAGAATTTTTGTTAATGTTTATTTTATTCAAATCTCATCTAATTATGTAATTTAACAGTTTAAACATATTTAAATTATGCAAGTATTAGTGTACTTTGCATTTTTTATTTCTTTTGTTATTTTCAGATTACCAGCATGGACAATCGTGAAGTAGATAGACACAGACATCGCACAAGAATTTGGGAGTCTGGTGCTTCTAAAAGACGTAAGGCAAATGAAGCAACAATGAAATCAGCAGAAGAGGTGGCAAAGATAAGAAAATTTGACCAGTTCTTCACTGTTCAATCAAGACATGTGTCGGAAAGGAGTGATGATTTTCCAAAACGTGATCAACCTGACAATTCTTAAGTGGAAATGGTTGTAGATCTCGGCGAAGAAAAGGCAGAAGTAGTAACTGGTCCAACTGAAGAACACATAGAAAAGGAGGCTGATAGTGGCACATCTTATGTAGAATCTGAGGGCCCACCAGGGGGCAATGACATTGGACTTTGGCCATCCATGATTTCGGAACAGATGTGGGATTACTGGATGAAAAGGGGTGTGTCAACAATCCAGCACTGTGATGAAAGTTTTTTCATTGCACACTCGGTTCAGCAACCTAGAAAGGACCGCAATATTCCAAGAATATGCACACTTGGGCTTTTTCGTCGTCAAAATCATAATGGAGAAGTCATAACGAGCAATTGGTTATGCTTCGCTCCTTTTAATGGACGTGTTTACTGCTTCACGTGCAGATTGATGAGCTTAACTACACTTACAGCACCTGAGTCTTCTTAGCTTTCGTCTAATGGATTTTATGATTGTAAACATTCACAAGAATGTATACAAAGTCATGATCGGTCAACAGAACATGTGAAGGCTACTATTGCTTTCAATTTGAGGTTAAAAGCAATTGGGCGAATTGATACGGAGCTGACCCAACAGGTTGAATGTCTAGAGCATTATTGGAGATCAGTGTTGAAACGAGTAGTAAATGTTATTCAGTTTATTGCCGAGTGTGGCTTAGCATTTAGAGGAGATAACGAGTTGGTGGGATCACCTAGAAATGGAAACTTTCTGGGTATTCTTGAACTCATCGCCCAGTACGACGACTTTCTTGCACAGCATATAAAAAGTAAAGCCAATCGCGGCAAGGGTCACACAAACTACCTGTCATCTACAATAATGGAAGAACTTATCAGTGTAATGGGTGAACAAGTCCTCCGAGAAATTATTTCCAGAGTTAAGAAATCAAAATATTACTCCATCTCTTTGGACTCCACACCCGATGCAACCCACATTGACCAACTAACCCTTGTATTGAGGTATATGGAGAAAGATGGCCCCGTGGAACGCTTTGTAACATTCATGGCAAACAAAGGCCATTGTGCTCAAGACATGTTCAATGGCTTAGTGCAATTTTTGAAGAGACATGACCTAGACCTGGGAAACTGCCGCGGTCAAAGTTATGACAGTGCCTCTGCAATGAGTGGAAAGTAGGTACAATGGTTTACAAGCCAAAGTGAGAGAAAAGAACAATCTTGCATCCTGGATTCCTTGTATGGCACATTCTCTAAATCTGGTTGCTAAAAATGCTGTAGAAAGCTGCTCGAGTGCTATAAAATTTTTCTACTTCCTTGAAAAGCTGTTCATCTTCTTCACAGTTTCAACGCATCGGCATCAGCTTCTGACTGAGGCTTTGAAAAATAATGACTCAGCATTGACGCTCAAACATGTCACAACAATACGTTGGTCCTGCAGAGCTGACACAACTAAGGCACTTAAGCTTGACTATCAGCAGATTAAGAATTTACTTAAACAGATTGCGGATGTCTTAGAAAAAAAAGGCTGTGTACGGTGTGAAGCAGGACTGTTAACACAGATGAATCAGCTTTAAATTGGTATTCACACCACCTTCTGGAATGATATCCTGCAAATAACAGATGCTACTAGTAAAAATCTACAACAAGCAAAACTCGATCTAAATACAGCTGTGGCATCACTGACCAGCTTGAAAAACTATGTGGCATCAAAGCATGACTCCTTCAAAATTTATGAGAAGCAAGGCGTAGAGCTATCTGGTTCAACAGAGTATGTTCAGATGAAAACTCGACATAAGCGCCAAAATGTGCGTCTTAACCCATTGGATTATGGCCATATGGAAGAAGTACAACTCAGCCCTTCTGAAAAATACAGAACAGAAACTTTCTTGCCTGTTATTGATCAGTTTATCACTTCTCTTGACGAACGTCTTCAGGCATATAAATATATAGCAAGCCAATTTAGCTTTTTTAGCCATATGAAAGAACTGTCTTCAGATGAGCTTAAGGCCGCAGCAGAGCAGCTCGTCAGGTCTTATTCAGATGACTTGGACATTCAAGGGCGTAGGAACCGGGGGGACAGGGGGGACGTGTCCCCCTGAACTTTTTGGGTGGAGGGGACTGTCCCCCCAATTTTCTAGACCGTGATATTTTTATTTTATAATATTATTCCGCATTACTGTTATGCTATTTGAATAAATCAATAATCTAAGTAATTTTAAGCGAATCGGGTACTATGTATCAAAGGTCATGTGCAAGAAATATGTCCAGCATCGAAATTATAACATTCAAAAACAAATAGTAAAGTGACTTTACTTTAAACTGTCAAAACGTACCGATGTTATTTGAAATAGAGTATACCTGCAGGACTATGCCCCTTCCACTTTGCAACCAGACCTAATGTCTGCTGTCATTAGGCAGCTTCGCTCCCTCCCTCCTCGTGTATCATACACCTATACATATCGTCTGTGAGTGTACTTGCATATTCCTTGAATAACTTTAAGTATTTCGCTATTTTGTTGTGTTGGGTGTAAGAAGTAGTGTTGTAGAAACATGTGTTGAGCAGTAGACCAGAGAGTTGTAGATGTAGAGTCAAACTACTTACGTGTGCATTAGCATTTCAATTTATCGACAATGAAAAGACAAAAAACTGTTTTAGCATATTAGTTAGTGGAATGATGGAAGCAGTTACTCTGATAGAAGACTCAATCAGCAAAATGAGATCTGAAGTGAAATTTCAAAATATACTTACTGAGGTAAACAGTTTTACTACAGAGCACAACTTGAAAGAGTTGCAGTTACCAAGACAAAGGAAACCACCGAAACGTTTCACTGGGCCAGCAGATGTTTTTTAAACAACAACCGTTGATCAATATTTCCGCACAGAGTTTTCTTCATGATGGTCGATTCTGCTGTTAGTGGGCTGCATTGCAGATTCAACCAAGAAGGCATAAAGAAAATGCAGAAGCTGGAAGACTGTTTGCTCAAGGGAGAAATTTTTGACGAGCTAGCAAGTTATCCAGAAGTGAATTCTCAGTTACTGAAGACTGAAGTTGAACTATTTTTGAAGAAGCATAAGCCAAAATCTGTTAAGGATGTAAAAAATACTATTGAACTCTATGCTAGAAGTTAGGCAGCTGTTTTAAAATATAGGAGTGGTTTTGAGATTGCTGCTTGTTGTACCCAGCTCTTCTTGTTCAGCTGAAAGAAGTTTCAGCTCTCTACGAAGGCTTAAAACTTATCTCAGGTAGGTATGTTTGATTTTTAGTGAAACCTGAAAAAAAATTATTTGGTTTTAATAAATATTGTTTTGTACTTTCATCTACTTTCATGTCAAACTCCAAATAGAATTAATGCATTGATTAATCATATAGTTGTTATTGATAAACTTGTGATTTTAGTGGATATTAGTAAGTTTTTACACAAGCGTTTAAAAGTTGACCATGAGAAAGTTAATGACGGTAGTGAAGTTGAAAACCATAACCATCAAATGATCGAATGTGTTAAAAAAAAGTCGTGGACCTGCTGAAACTGAAGGTGATTTCGTACCTCTTGCTTTACCATCAAGCAGCAGTGATTCTCAACAACCCAAAACTACTTCAAGTGAATCAAATAATGGCTGTTTAGAATTTCCTTCGAATATATCAGCACCCTTTTCCCTACCGTCATCATCAACGCAAACACAATCAACAACAGATATAACTCATTTGATATTGGTAGCTATCTCCATGAAAATCATAAAGATGACCTAAAATATTTGTTTTTAACGAATAGGAATTTATGTAAACCTGAGGTTAAATACAATTTTAAAAATGATGTAACTGATAAAAAACGGCCTTTCCGGCACCAGTGGTTAAATGAATACAATTGGTTGGCTTACTCTGAAGTTGCCAAAGGTGCATTTTGAAAGTTGTGTGTTTTGTTTAAGCCACGAGTGAGTCATGGTAGTTATCAGGGTGGTTTTATTACACGTCCCTTTAATAATTACAAAAAATTTCATGAAAGTGCAAAATCACATGCAGGTTCTGCATGGCATCAGGAGGCTTTGGAAAAGTCTACTAATTTCTTGTCTATCATGAAATGTGAACAGAAGTGTTCTGGTAAATGAAGGGCTAGCTCAACAGATAGAAGCAAACCAAAAAAAGATAAAACCAATACTGTCATCTATCCTTTTTGTGCTCTCCATGATCTTCCATTAAAAGGAAAAACAGACAAGCACGCTGTTTTTAACGACTTGCTGAGTTTTCGGGAAGAGTCAGGTGACGTTGTTTTGGCAGACCACTTGAAGAATGCACCAAAAAATGCCACCTACATCTCACACAGAGTTCAAAATGAACTAATTGAAATCAGCGCAACAGTTTTAAGACATGATCTTATTGAAAAAGTAAACAGAAATGAAATATTCTCAATTATGGCTGATGAGACTATGGATACTTCAGGAACAGAACAGTTGTCACTGGGAGTAAGATATTTAGACAAGACTGAAAATTGTATTAAGGAAGATTTTCTGGGTTTTCACGCCCTTAAAAGGTGATTAGATGCCGAAAACGTGGCAAACGCGATTACTTCTGCCTTAAAAACATGGGGCTTAAACATGAATAATGCTGTTGGCCAGGGATATGATGGATGCAGTACAATGGCTGGACATGTTATAGGGGTACAAAAAAGAATAAATGACGAGTATCCTATGGCTTTATTTTTCCATTGTTCAAGCCATAGTCTCAATTTAGCTGTCCACGATTCAAACACCTTACCACAGATTCGGAATACTGTAGGGACAATAAAAGAGACAATTAAGTTTTTTCGAGAAAATGGGCAGAGAAGAGAAATTGTTGGCATACTTCCGATGCTCTGTGAGACCAGGTGGACAGAAAAATATAAGTCAATTAGAAAGTTAAATAAAAAGTTTGTGGACATTATGCAAGCACTTGAAACCATGTCCACAGATGGAAACAAAAATACAAGGCAGAAGGCTTTCCAGCTTCACTGTGCATTTACAGCATCAACATCTCTAATCTGCTTGCAGATCATAGCCCAGTATTCTGGCATACTTGAGGTTGTGAGTCAATTGCTTCAAAGTCCGAGAGTTGATTTGTTGAGAGTATCAAACCATATTCAACAGTTAATTTCCACTTTCGAAACTCACAGAGAAGAAAGTGTCCAAGAGTTTGACAAAATAATGAAGATAGTTGAAAAAAATGCTGAAGTTCTAAGCATTAGTCTTTCAAAACTTTGAGTAGTACAAAAGCAAACACATTGCGCAAATCAGCCTGCCGAAACAATCAATGAGTACTACAGATTATCAATATATCTTCCCTACTTGGACTGCTTGATACAATCGTTGAAAGACAGATTCTCCATCCGTCATCGGACTGCATTTGAAATTTTCTAGTTGCACCCAAGAGAAATAAAAAGAATATCAAAGGAAGAATCCATGGAAGAAGTTGGTAAAATATATTCCAAGCTATTGGACAATTTCCAGAACGAGGTCACTGTATGGTACACTCTCTGGAAAAATTCTCAGACCAGTGATGAAGACTTGAAAAATATGCATTTTATAGACATACTACAACATGAGCACACCTATTTTTTGCCTGCAGTGGCAAAATGTCTTCAGATTGCATTATGCAGAATATTTTTGCGTACAAAATCCATTGCAATCTATTTTAAGCAAAATGTGATGATTTTTTTTTTTAAATACTGTATTTCCAAATTAGTGATTGAAAGAGCACATATTTATATACTAGTTATTCACAAGTTTTCGTTGTAAATTGCAGACAGGTAAATTTTACTTTAGTTCAGCAATATTATAAACCCAATTTTTGCTTACTTCATCCAGAATCTTAAACTATTATTTAAGATTTTTTAAATATTTTTTGAGTCGCAACGTCTGTTTCATCATAGATGTAGACAACAAATAAGCTGACACTATCACATGGTGTTACATCGGTTGTGACTAACTTAAACGCCGTTGAAACTATGATGATTACTTCTTTTAATGCCCATCTCAATGGAGTGTCTGTTTTTTGTGGTGTTGTAGTTCATGGTTGTAGATGTTTTTTTTTTTCCCCTCACTTCTGGTGCATGTGACGAAATAAGATTACGGATTAAAGTTTGAAATAACAAATATGCTGTGTTTTGAATTGTTTACACAAATTTTTTACATTACTGTTTAGCTATGACAGTAGCAAAAAAAAATTTTTGTTTTAATTGTTAAAATGAATTCAAATTTAGCATCATCCATTGTATCGATTTCCCGTTTATGTTTGTTAATATAAATTGACGGTTTTTATTTTGTGTTGGTCGAAAGAAACTGTTATCGTTTTGTCTATGGAAATAATAAGAACATGTATGTGTATAAGTATAAAAATAAATTGTGATTAATTACGAAAATTTATCAGGTTATGGGCCCAGAGTGCTTAAAATATAAAGTTTTGATCCACTGAATGTAAAAGTTGTGCTTTGTGACAATTTGATCAGACTTAATAAGTTTTTTAAGATGTCTTTGTCGTCGAGTTCGATTAAACCTCTCACAGAGGAGAACTACGATACTTGGGCAATTCAAATTGAAGCTGTGATGGTTAAAAATGGAACATGGGTATACGTAAATGGAAGAAAGCCAAGACCAGAACCAGTTGAAGGTAAGGACGCTTCATTATGAGACGTTGAAAAGTGGGAGGATGAAGATGCTAAAGCAAAATCATATCTAATAATTGCAATAGATCCCAGTTTATTACGTATGGTAAAAGGTTTAAAAACTTCAAAACAAGTTTGGGATAAAGTCAGAATATGCTTCCACAGGACTAGTAAAAAGGGCAAGTTTATTGAAACGCGTAACTTTGTACAAAATAATGTAAAATGATGATTTACACACACAACTGATGGAGTTTTTCGATATAATTGCAAAACTGTCAGCTATGGGCGTTGAGATGCACAATGATTTACAATCAACGTTACTTCTAAACGCACTGCCACCAAGATTTGAAATGTTTATATGTGCAATGGAGTCTCAAAACGAATTGCCAAAACCGGATATTCTTCGAGAAAAAATTATTGAAAGGTACGAAGCTAAAAATAAACGAGATACAGACGATTCTGAGGTTATGTGGGTAAGGAAAAATCAGAAACGTTTTAAGCAATATCGAGGAAGTCCACGTAGATACAATAGTGATTATAATAGGCCTTTCAAATACAACTGTTTTAAATGTAATAAAATAGGACATAAGGCAATTGATTGTCCCAGAAAATTAAGTGATGATGGTCAAGAATACTCGTCAAAAGTTGAATCTCAAGTTGAAGATGTGTTCCAAATCAAAAAGAAAATTACTGAGGAATTTTTACATACGAAGATTACATCAAGCGATGATCGATGGTGTCTGGATAGTAGTTGCACGTCTCACATGTGTTATAATGAAGCAGCGTTTCTAAATGTGACTTTAAAAAATGGAAATGTTTTGTTAGTTAGTAGTGCGGAGACTGAAATTGTTGCAAAAGGAACTGTGCAAGTTACTACTACGGATGGGAAAGTAAACAGGTCGGTAAAAATAAATGATACACTGTTAGTAAAAGAATTGAGAACAAATCTGTTATCTGTTGCGAGAATCACGGATCACGAAAATACAGTCACTTTTCACAAAACTGGTGCAACTGTTTTCGGGAAAGATGGTAAGATAAAACTGTTAGCACAAAGAGTTGGAAATCTATACTATGTTTGCGGTAGTAGAGAAAAAAAAAATGTTGCAAGTGATAAAGTTATGGCATCATCATCTTGGTCATTTGAATGAAGAAGACTTGTTAAAGATTCCGCGAAAAGGATTAGCTGTTGGAATCAAGCTAAATGGAGAAAAGCAGTTGGGAACATGCGAGGTATGTTTACGAGGAAAAATGACCGCCTTGCCATTTCCCAAGAAATCAGAAAAATGTACAAAAATATTGGAATTAATACATACCGATGTCTGGGGACCATCAAGAACAGAGTCATTAGGACACGCTAGGTATTTTGTCACATTCATTGACGACAGCACTCGTTGGTGTGAAGTTCGATTCATTAGAAATAAAAGTGATGTTTTTCGTGTTTTTAAGGAATACAAAGTTCGTGTTGAAACACAAACTGGTCGTAAAATAAAATGTTTGATGTCAGACAACGATAAAGAATATTGCAATAAGGAATTAGATGATTTCTTAAAGAAAAATGGTATTCGTCGACGTCTGACAGTTCCTTATACACCACAACAAAATGGAATGGCAGAACGAAAAAATAGAACATTAGTTGAAATGGCACGATGTCTTTTGATAAGTTCTGGATTAGGTCATGGATTTTGGGCTGAAGCAGTATCTACTTCAAATTATTTGAGAAATAAGTGCCCAACATCTAGTTTAGGCAGTCATTCTCCATTTGAATCTTAGAACAAAGAAGTGCCGGACTTGAGTAACTTGAAAGTGTTTGGCGCAAAAACATTTGTTTTGGAAAAAGGATTAGGAAAATCAAAATTTGATTCAAGATCACAAGAAGGTGTGCTGGTAGGTTATTCTGAAGAATCGAAAGACTACCGAGTATGGATTCCAGTCGAAAGGAAAGTTGTTGTAGCAAGAGATGTACGAATACTGGAAAACCCATTTTTGAATGAAGAAAAGGGAAGTAGAACCATTGAGAGAAATAAAGATGATTTTGAATGTGTACATATGCAAGATAAAATTCAGGAAGAAAATGAAGAAATAGGAAATGAGCAAATAAATAAACAAGAACAGGCACAAGATGAAATTTTGCAGCCAATTTTGCATAAAATGCCCGGAAGACCACGATTGGAGAGATTAGGTAAGCGAGGAAGACCATGTAAAATTTATAACACTGGACCAACAGTAAATGAAGATCAAGAAGAATATGAAAATATAACCATACTGGAACGCAAGGAGTTCTGAGTGATGATGAAATATTTTTTGATGGTGCAGAAAATGAAATTGACATAATCGAAGAAGCAAACTTGGTTAACATAACACTGAAAGAAGCTATGAATGGAAACGAAGCAGCTGAATGGATGAAAGCTATCTCTGAAGAAATTCGAGGTTTGATAAAATATAATACTTGGGAAATAGTTGAACGTCCTAAACATAGAGCAGTTATCACATGTAAAATTGTTCTTAAAAATAAATTAAAGCCCGATGGAACTCTTGAGCAAAGAAAAGCAAGAGTTGTAGCTCGTGGTTTTACGCAGCGACAAGGGATTGATTTTACTGATACATTTGCTCCTGTAGCAATATTAGATTCTGTTAGATTTTAGATGGCACTGGCTGCTCGTGAAAAACTGCCAGTTTTTCAATTGGACATTGTCGCAGCTTATTTAAATGGAAGTTTAGAAGAAGAAATATTTATGGAACCCCCAGAGTACATTCAAGAAGCTTTACAAGAAATAATTATAAATGATGGTATCAACAGCAAAATTGGAAAAGAAGCTCAAAAAATGCTCCTGACACTAGCACAAGGACATAAAGTTTGTAAGTTAAGGAAAGCGTTATATGGTCTACGACAAGCTGGTCGTCAGTGGCATAAAAGATTAAGTGAAGTGTTGCAAGGTATTGGACTTATTTCGGCCGTTAGCGAAACTTGCTTATATTACAACATGAGTGAAGGTCAGTATACGATTTTAGTTGTCTATGTTGACAATATTTTGTACATATCAAAGAATGAAAAGAGGCTAAATGAAATTAAAACTGGTCTGGCAAAAGAATTCGAAGTAAAAGATTTGCACGACACTGTTTAGGAGTTTAGGAGTTGAAATTAATCAAGAAAATGGTGAAATTATATTGAGTCAACAAAAATATATAAACAATCTTTTGAAAAAAATTAACATGGAAGAATGTAATCCTGTAAACACTCCCTGTGAACATCAAGCAAAGTTACCAGATGGAAATTCAAATCGAAAAGGGAGTGAAGAAAAACCATTCAGACAATTAATTTGATCATTGATGTATTTGGCAATCGCTACTCGTCCGGACATTACATTTATTGTAAACAGATTATCGCAGTTCAATGAAAAGTACAAAGATATTCATTGGTCAGCAGCGAAACGTGTATTACGTTATTTACGAGGTACCCAAAATTATGGCCTAGCATTTAAGAAGAACTCATATGGGATTCAAGGATATTCTGATGCAGATCATGCAAATGATATCTTCGATAGAATTTCATACACAGGATATGTATTTACATTAAGTGGAGCTGCAATATCATGGCGTTCGAAGAAACAGAAATCAGTTGCAATTTCGTCCACTGAAGCTGAATATGTAGCCTTGTCAGAAACATCTCGCGAAGCTTTGTATTTATGAAATTTAATGTTGGAATTGAACTTGAATGATTTATCGAAAATAGATCTCGGAACAGACAACAGAGGTGCGAAATACATTGCAGAAAATGCTACTTGTCACTCACGCACTAAACACATTGCTACAAGATACCATTTTGTGCGTCAATAATTGTTGAAAAATGATGAACTAAGTTTAAAATACATACCAACAGAAATAATGCATGCTGATGCTCTCACAAAGCCACTTCCAGGACCTGCGCATCATCGTCATGCAGAAGCAATGGGATTAAAAAAGTCTGTATAGATACAAAAATTTGAGAGGGGCGTGTTAAAATTAATTCAAATTTCCCGTTTATGTTTGTTAATATAATTTGACGGTTTTTATTTTGTGTTGATCGAAAGAAACTGTTATCGTTTTGTCTATGGAAATAACAAGAACATGTATGTGTATAAGTATAAAAATAAAATTGTGATTAATTAGGAAAAGTTATCATTAATAATTGTTGCATAGTTAAAATTATGTTTACTCATATTTTTGATTAAGAAGTCCCATTCAACATAAAAAAAGGGTATTTATATCACACAAATGTTTTGATCTCGGCATTGAACGTTGATATATGACAGAATCATGAGGTATGCTATGTTAAGTATTCGTAACGAATATTCATTATTATGAAGTGTTAGTATTTGAGGTTGAATTAAATATTAATAGTTTATTACGTGTATTCATATTTGCAGAGGCCTAAAAATATATGTAATTAACCACCAAATATTGTCAATAAATTAAGCTGTGAGTTACACACCATCAAAAACTTGAACAATAGCAAACTAAATGTGTGAAGTTGTACACATAAAGGTGGCCATCATTGTTTACAAACCTTATTAGAGATACTAGTACAATTTTTAATTTTCTATATTTGCAAATAAATGTTTTAGACCAAAAATACACTAACTACTATATTTCCTGTTCAAATTATATGTAAAAGTATTAAAAAAATGAAATGCAAATCACAGTACAAAGTCATATCACAATTGTGGCATTTGTTTTACAAATGTGAGGATTACAAAAATGATTACTTCTTGTGTTATGTAGGCTGTGTTTAGAAACAATTAAAAATAAAAGGGTAAAGCAGCCTAGAAGTAACAGAGAAAAGCAATGCTTTGACAAGGACTATGTAACAGCTGGATGGTGGTTAACTATTGCACTGCAATTGTGTAACAATGCAGTACTAAACAGGTAAAAACCGTTAAACAGTACAAATTTTAAGTTTACACATATGAGATGTATGAGATTAAGCTTTTTTATTTCAGAGTCAGTTATTTACAGTCTTGTTACATACAGCACATCACTTAAATGTAAATGCGCCAAAAATCTTAGAGACAAATATGTCTCACAGCTGATCAGATATTACATATGTGGGACATACAAGGTTAGTACCCCTACATCAACCCCTAGCCAAGAATGCTGGGCCAAAACCATAACAGTCACACACAAGAGAACACAAGTTCTCTTACCAACATAAGGTTGCATAAACTATAGTTCTGATGTACACTCAAACATGCAGACAGTTCCAGAATACAAAACATGACGTACAAGACACATTACCTAACTTCTGTAGTTCTTAAACGACACTAAAATCACATTTATTCGCTTCTTTTCAGTTTTTTTCCTGTATTTGACTAGTTTCTAGTAACACCACATCATGACACTCAGACAAATAAATAAATCTTTTCTTTATATTCAGCAAAAGTGATTGTCTTAAATTATTCCTATTTTCTAATGTGATCAAATTTTAGTGATTGTGTCAAAATATAGTATTAAAGATTTCAATAAAAATATCAAAGAAAGGAAAAATTCAAAAACTCTGCACTAATACTACTTTAGTTCACTTAGCATATATTATTTTAACCTTCAGTAGGTATTGAAGAAAATATTGTTTTTGCCATCAGCTAAAAAGGTCTCAGAAAGTTTGTTTAGCCTTACATGTAACATTTGTTACATAAATGCATAGTGTGGCTCTTGAACATGTTAACATGTAAATATGATTGTTTCTTTCAAATTAAAAATGTAAAGGTTGAACGTTTATTTCAAATCCAAGATGATTTTTTTGATTGTAGGTATCATTTTATTCCTAGTTTTAGAGTCAGAATGAAAATAATTGTTTACGGCAACCTTTGAGGTTCAGAAACTAAATTTGGATTTGAAATAAATAGTGTTCGATTCATTACTGCTGAATTATTTTGTCTGCAGGCAGATTATCCATGGCACCTATAGAGAGAATAAGCTTATTTTATACCCAAGAAATATCAGTACATAGGAATTGGAATAGGCAAGAAAAGAAATTAAACATAATTTGCTTGTTAACCACAATTAAATGAAAGGATTTTATTGTCCGAAGCCTTAAATAATAAGCCCTAGTTTGTTTCTAAAATTGTTTTTAAAAAAACAATCAGTTAAAACTTTACTCTCGGTGGCTTAGAGCAAATCATGTAACACTACTTGTTAAAGCATCCTCAAAGAAGGCAAGTCCACGTGTGACATTGCACATCTTTGCTCAACGCTCTCCCCTCTTGAACACTTGCTAGCAGAGACCAAGGTTAGTAGAGAGAGGTTGTCTCGATCCCATAAGAACAATGTAGACAGCCCGACACTCCGCTCTGACGTTATCTGCAGCCCCGCCGTTCCCAGCCGTAATACTACACCTGCTGACTGACGGCTTTCTCTTATCAGCTCGGCTCGTTTCACATGTCTGATACGCAATACTTATAGTATTTCATTTATGCTTTGTTGATTACTGTTAATTATAATCGTTTTGATATGCTTTTCAAATGACAAAATGCTGTGACTGAAAACAAGGATGAATTATCATTTCAACATATTTTTAAGTGACAGTAAAACTTTTCAAAATATCAATGATGAATCCATGAATTTTTAAAAATTAATATAATTAACATGTAACTAGTAAACAAAATGGTTTATTTGTATTTATTTCTCAGCAAGATTATAATGTTTAAAATAATTGCATATCAATTTCTTAGTGTTTAATAAAAGTAGCCATAGCTCATTAAAACGTTTTGGGAATGTTTACAATATAAATAAACTGAGGTTAGATTTAAAAATAAATTTCTAACATGAATAGAGCAGTTTTTCGTGTAATAGTTTCATCCTGTTTTGCATCATACTGGAGCGTTTTCTTCACTTTTACTTCGTCAAATGAAAGAACAACAATGCGTTCGAAGTCTAGCAACGAAGAACGTGCTACATTCAAAATTTCAAACATGTTTACTAGGATACCTTTTCTCATGTCAAATGAATATGCCCATCGTTGAAGAGTTGAAAGTCCAAGTAATGGGAAGTTAAGTTTCTGTTTTAAAAATAAATAACATCGCTTACTGAAATAACGCAAAGTGAAAGCGAGAGCTATTTCCTCATTGGTCCAGTTTACTCTTTTTTTCAACGAAAGTAATGTCAATTTGATTTTTGAAAAGAAAAAAAAACACTTGAAAGAATATTCCGCATGCGGAACTCTAACGAAGAACGTTTTCTTGTTTGTTTTTAAGATTTAAGTTTTCTTTTTTGAGTTTTTTCATGACTTCCAAATTTAAAACTGACTTTCTTTCGGCAAGAAACAAATTTTCTTTAAGAATTTGGATTTACTTCCTAAGCATTTCAACCGAGTCATTGTTAGAACAAGACTTTGAATGCTTTAACTGACTACAAGAACAGGTTTATTCCTCACTTACATTTTCATTTGAATCTACGATTAATTTACATAACATTTTTTTTTTTTTGTTTTCCCTGCATTTAACTCTGTCTTCTCGGCGCACACGACTTTCAGGGGCGGAGCCAGGGGGGGGGGGGGGGGTTAGGGGTTCAACCCCCCCCCCCCCCCTTAGCACCAAATCTTTGATTAATTTCTTATTCATCACTCAAATTTCATATTAAAATTAATAAAATTTTTATCATTACAATATTTAAATTTAAGTGTCGAAAACTACTAAAATAGCACTATTTTATACCTTAAAATCCAAATTTTCCCGGGGGAGGACCCCCGGACCACCCGCTTTAATACGGGGGGGGGGGAGGGGGGGCCGCATGCTTCTTAACACCCCCCATACACAAATCCTGGCTACGCCACTGACGACTTTCCAATGTTTCTACATGTGTTGTAATTCCAAGTTTTAATGAAGGTACAGCATTTGGTTTAAGACGTCTTTTAGCGCATGCATTTAACAACTCAGCTTTCAAGTCGCGCTCGTAATCATCATCTGTAAAGTGATCTGAACATATATTATGTAAGTTGTTTTTGGATTCCACTCACCATCACGTCGGCATTTCTGAACCCACACTTTCAACAGATGATCATCACATGGGAATCGATGATATTTTATATGATTTGTTTCAGGTAAAGATTTTGTTTTTACAAACTATTTGTACACACAGCCACTGTACACCGCGTACCTGGCATTTTATGTTTAAATACAACTTGTTAACAGCGTTTAGCCTAACAAAACAAATTCACTTTAAATTCGTGTTCTTAACGTTTTGCCTGCTAATTATAATTAACGAAGCACCCGTGCACTTATGATATAAGCAACACCAACATTTTATAACACACGCACTCTTAATTAAACTCCTCACAACAATAACTCTCCCTGCATTACGCTGTATATTGACACGTTATTACGAGCAGATGTGCTTGTAAACTAAGTAACTGATAGGAGCGGACGGGCTGGCAAGCCGAGCCGGGGCTGCAAGTGACGCGATGCGCAGAACGATGCGCAAGCGATCGAGGCAACCTCTCTCTAATAACCTTGAGCAGAGACGACCTGGCCGTCCACAGTCTCATTGGCTTTCCTCGTGTTTCCACTGACACCGAGTTGCAGCTAACCACACAGGCTCAAGATGCACTGCCGCAAACACCCATTTGGTCTGGCACAGCGCGGTATTTAGGCTCACTCTTTATCTCTTTATGCCTGAGAAGATATTATTTGCTTTTTTACAGCAGATTCCCGAGACGTACATCTAATGAAAGGAATTAATATCGCTAAAAAATAAACTAATACTTAACTGTAAGCTACCACAAAAATACATTTTGTGTGTGCACATCGCAAGAACTTATACTTCACAGGGTGACAAAAACGCAGTAACATTTTCGCAAAATCGTGAGACAGAATATAAGTCTGTGGTAAAATTTTGTTCTTTAAGATATGTTGCTAATAAAATTATTTATTGTAATGATGGCAAAACTTCTTATTTTCTTACAATGAGGCACTAAAAACAGATTTCACGTTGGCTGTTTGTTAAAAGTAATACAATTGATTTTTTTTTTATGTTTTCTTTTGCCCATTAAACAGGCTTTATTTGATATTCTTTGCTCTTGTTTTACTCAGGAGACGTCTATCAATTGAAAAAATTCACTTTTTGATAACACTAGAACATGATTGTCATCCTGTGCTCATGATATATACATTTTTTTTTTGGCAAAGAAAAGACACCAGATATTTTTCTGGGGCACAATTTTGTTCACAACACGTAAGTAATAAAAATAATTATAATTTTAACAAATAATATTCAATAACTTTTTCAACTAGCTCCTGAAAATGGCCTTCAAGCTGGCTGCTTACTAAAAGTTTGGTATGACACCAAGGGTAATGTTTTCTTTGGCAATGAGAGATGTAAATTTGTTTCTTAGTACCGTTTCATTGTTAGAAGATGTCCCCTTTTAAAAACATATTTCATTACCACATTATTAAATGTTTTCAATTAAAACCATTTATTATACATAATAAATATTCCAGCAGCATTGAGACAAAGCTCTATTAGGCCTATCAGATTTCCTGCGACATTGCTCCACTTCATTAATGTGGGTAATCGCAAATCTGAGGTACTTTAAATGAGAGTCACTTGATTCTGCATAATGGCTCCCTACTCAGTGGAAAGCTCACTCACATCAACAGTAGTGATGGTGATACTGATACTGGCAATACAATATTGGTACATACCAGTGAAACATTTCGAAACAAATATGTAACTTTATAGAGCAATAGAGCTTTTTTTTTCTTTTCAAAAAAATATATTTCAAATGAATACTATTTTGGAAGCCACATTAGCATAATGGAAAATGATAAGTTTTGAAACTTGAGGTTACAAGTGCTGCTTGTAAGCACAGGGAAATATAGTTACTTACTGAGCATACATTTTCTGCTGCTGTATGTAAGGCTGAACTAACATATGATGTCAAGTCAGAAAATCAAACGGGAAGAAAATGAGAAACTGGAAGAGAGAGCGAAGGTGAAAGCCTGTAAAAAACTCTTACATTCTCGCGCGCAGTTATGTCAGAGGTCTCCTCGACTACCGGGACACGGATGAAGATAGCCTCATGGTCCATGAGTCATGGACAAAATCGTTTCATGGAGAATTCTTTCCAACATTCGTAAGAAATAAAATGAATTCAAGAAGCAAACGTTATTAAAGGACTTTTTTAGTTCTGTGTAACTGTGATGGTGACATAAAAATACAGCTACCTACCTATGTTATACTGATATATACAGCAAATGTTTTTTGTAAATTAACACTTTAGTATATTTTACGTACTGTATATATGCTTCGGGATATTTTAATAATGTTTGTATATTAGCCAAAAAATGCTACCAAGATGTACTCGAGTAAGTGTACATATGTATATGAACTATATACAACCTTATACTGTTTTGTCTAGTCATAATAACAAAAAAACTAATTATATAGTTTTTTTTGACACTGCTTTCACTTTTTTTTTCTGTTATCTATGGATCACTCGCCAGTAATTACTCTGGATAATCAGGAGTCTACTGTATTTAATTTTAACATTAACTGAAGAATTAAAAAATGTTCGCAACATAAAAAAAATATTTTAATTACCATAAAGTATTATTAACCCATCAAAAGCAAAATCTAATTTTTATGCACTATTAATTATTGATATGAAACTGAAGACAGCAAATATATTACTTGCTGTGATTATGCACTAAGCACTATGAAAAAAATAACCATGGGTACCAACACCAGGAAACATAATTGGCATGGCTCATTACTCAAGACAAAGCTGCCTGGCATGCTCCACACACAACAGCACTCAACAATTATTGTAATACAATCAGAGATTCAGGAGACACAATGAAGGCTTGCTTGTGGTGAGCATGGTTTATAGCAACAACTTCTCATGCTGCTGTCATTCCTGATTTAGTGATGTTCAACCGTACAAAACTTATAAGGAACAACATTAAAGAACTAATGATTTGTTTTTGCACACAGAACAGCTTCAAAACCAGCAAAAAAAAAAAAGAATAACTAAAATTAAAAATTAATTTTATGTAACCTTTCAATCAATATTTACTGACAATTTTTGCATTTTATAATGTCTAGCAACATACTAAAAGCTTGGCTAAAAGTAATAGGTACTTGTAACAGCTTGTTCACTTGTTACAAGTAGAGTAAGATCAGTTGCGAACACACAAACTTATAGACATGTTGTTAAGTAAGTATTTGTAAAGATATTATTTCAGGGTAGCTACAGAAGTTCTACCAAAAAATTCCAGGACATTTCCCTGAAATTTTCCAGAAATAAAATTTTAGTTAGCAGAACCATAAACTGAATCGAGTTATTACTTACTTTATGCTATTTAATAGGGATGTACCGATATTGAAAAACCGGTTACCGATTACGATTAACGATTCACTAAAAAATTCAAATTCAGCCGATGTTCCAAACCGATTAAGAATACCGATTATATTTGCCCGATTATTATGCAACATTAAATAGTGAATGCGATGTAATAACAGCTCTAAACAAATATTTATTTTGGTAAATGCCAACATATAGAAAACTTAGCAAAATAAACAAATAATTCGTCACTCCGTTTACGTAATGTACGGACGTGCATTAGTGACTAGAAAACAACAAAACAATCTACAGTCACCGAGTCGTCTTCGCTGACACAGACATTACCAATATTCAAAAAATTAATTTCGGTCGCAAACAGAAATATTCCTACAACCGACCACCAACTATCGCAATCGTGAACTTTTATTCCTGGTTAAATATTTGTTGTTAATGTACGGTAAACATAAAAAGTAAAGAAGACTTTCCCGTTATTAAAGCGACTTCAATCATAATAAAAAATAATCGAAAAATGTTCACGTAAACAACGGAAATTCCGGTGAAGTGAGATAAGTTGACCAAATTGTTTGTGTTCATCACATGACGTGCGTAACCTAAACGTAAAATGGAGATCTTGTGATGATGCTGTTAAAATAACATTATTTTGTTTTATACTGTTTTATGTGTTGTATTTTATTACAAGCGGCACTCAAAGCAGTTGTTTGATGCATGGAGCTAACAATAATGGAAATACTAGCCATACATGCTAGAAGAAAAACCTCAATTGAATAAAATAAGAGTATATTTAATTTATTAGACATAAAGTTTCTGAAACTTTCAGCGCGTGTGTAGGCCTACAGTCTGAACGGTGTTTCATGAATTAAAGAGTTTATTTACCGTTGAAAGAATATATTAGCATCTTTGGCATGTTTTTCTTATAATGCTAAGAGCAGGGTGGCCACTATATTTGTGATAAAAAATTCCAGGTTTTTTCCAGGTTTTTCCAGGTATTTTCAAGATTTTCCAGGTTTTGCAATATATATACAAAATGACATGTTTTTATTTATGTAATACATGATACAAAGCACACATTTTAAAACACGGAACTGTATAGTACTAAATATAAAACAAAAATGCACAAAATGTGATACATACCCAACTAAAAAAACAGGTGGCAGTTTACTAAATATATATTTGCCACATAACTTTAACCTTTTTTGTGTTTAAAATTTCTTCGTCTATGAGAGCGGTCTGTTTTAAGGCATCACTCATTATTTTGACTTTTTTTGCCTTAAGTTCCCTGAGGTTCTTTTTTTTTTTTTTTTTTTTTTTTTGAACCAAATATATTTTGTATATTTTGTGCGTATTAAACAGGGCACAACACTGGCCTGCTGGTGGTTGTTTTCATTCAAAACGTGGCTAAAGAACTTGCATGGATCAGGCTGAAAACATCAGGCTATACGTGTAAGTTATAAGGAATCTTATTAGTGTCATGAATTGAGATATGTTTTTCGAGTAGATATACACATCGACCTACCGGATGCTCGCCCGCGTCTTGTTTTAACTGTCGCAGCGATGTTTATTTTGACAGCTCAAGCAATTATCTTTTCCCATGAGTTGATAGAAAAAGGTCGCTTCACACAGCATAAAAAAAGGAGCTACGCCACTTATTCCCCACGCAGGAAACACACTGGCTACTGTCTGTCATCCCCCGCATTTGCCCCTTCCTTTCTTCTAACATTCCACGTCCCGCCTCTCGCGCGAGCAATAACGAAGCGATGTAGCAGTTGCACCACGCATTGGGTCGTGTTTATGCTTTGCTGGTGACCGCAGGAGGTCCAACATGGTTTTATTCGGTATATATGATCTTTCATTGCGTTTTTTTTTAAATATTTTTTTCTGTTTTTCACATTTTGGTCAAAATTTCCAATTTTTTTACGGTTCCCGAGAATGTACTCGTAAAATCACTGCTTCGTTAAATCCGGTGTTCGTGAAATCGGGGTTCTGGTGTACATAATAATTATATGTTTAGTATTATTATTTTACAAATTTTAAGTGAACATAGCATTACCGACGTTAAAGGTAAGTTAATGCGGAATGTTTATCGGCCGGCCTCAACACGCTGCGAATATTCATAAAAAAACGTGCAGTGTGGTTAGTTACTGGACATATTTGACAGTTTATTGATAAGCGATGGATTACAAGACGTTGTAGTTTAAAACATCGCTAAACCGTTGGAAGCTACTAGTATAAATTAAAGTACTAATAAAACTTTGTTACAGGAAGCGTGGGCTTCATCCTGAGCAGGTTGAGTGGAAACAAAATTCTGTAACTTGCAGGTTTCTTGATTGGTTATTTATAACTCTATTGTAATTCTTAGATTTGGCATGGCTTGTAAATGCTCCCCTACCCATCGTATCGATCTTGAAACTTTTATTGCATATCTTGCATCTCGCACAAGTTCTGTCTTTCGCATCCTCAGTAGCCCATGGAACCTCAAGACTCATAACGACAGGAATACCTAGTAGACATTGCCGCAATAGCTTCCTAACAAACTGCACAGCGTAAGACTAAAACCGCTCGAAGACTTGTACTGAACAGAACAAATTAGAACAACACCCCGTGTTGCACGCCGTAGTGCGGTTCATATTCCCCCTCCCCCTCCGCCTCTTAGTGACGTATTGCGTCTATGAGGAAAGAAGAAACATGGCACGCCTGGGAACACTACAGTCGCTGCCAACATGACACTGTACAGATTTGCCGCGTGATTATGAGACGCCGCGATGTACGTCTTATATAAGTTGTGCGCATTTACACCGCAGCATTTGCCCAGGAAAGAAATAAAATTCCAGACAGTTTCCCGGTTTTACCCGGGCCCTTTCAAATTCCCGACATATTCCCGGTTTTTCCCGTTTTCCCGGTTTGGTGGCCACCCTGTAAGAGATAACTGATAAATATAATGAGAAATAGGTTGACAATTTTGTCTAAATAATCGGTTGAAATATCGCAGATTAAGATTAATTACCGATTCTCTAATATCGGGCGATTACAGTTAATCGGGATTCGAATCGGTACATCCATACTATTTAATGCTCTGAAAGCAATAATCCAAGAAAAATACAGGCAGAAAAAACAAAACATAGTAATTAAGCACTAGGATTATGTACACAGCTATTCACATTGTATTAACTAAAAAAAATTATTTTTAAAACTGAAAATTTTGACAGCAGTAAATGAGAAGGAAAAAGTTGCATTTCTCAACAGCTACTGTGTCAGAGGGCGTCTGCGGAACCTGAGGCTCACCGGTTCAGCGCACGGAGGCAACTTCATCTCACCAGGTGGTCCAGGCTTATCTGCATGCAATAAGCATTAAACTATAAAAATAATTTTCTTAAAACATAGTTTTGGGGTTATTATAACTTTATCATTCCCATTTTACAATCCCAATTGCATTCAAAGTGATAGGTTTTTTGATTCCAGGGGGACTCGGACCCCTCTACCCCCTCGCAAACCTTCCGGAACTACGCTCATGCACTGAATTGTGTTCAAATGTAGCTTCAAATTATTTGTTGTACATGTGCAACTGACATATTTCCATGAACGAAGTCAAATTTAAGTCCTTGTTACAATATACAGGTGCTGACAGCTGCTACTGAGCTGCTGTTGGAAGGCACCATGCTGGTCCAACATGCTTAGTACGTATTTCAAATTCCAAAATCGTAAACACTTGTTGCTTTTTAATAAAACACGAATTGAAGACAGAAATAATACAAAACGTAATTGCATGTTACAAACAAACTATTTATAGGTTATAATTTGTAGTAAATATTTTACCTGACAAACTATATTTTTATTTGCGTATGTTTTAACTTGCGGTATTAACATAGATACCTTAAGAAATTCTTTCATTGTATCAGTTTACAACTAGTACGAGTCCAAATGAAACATGTTACAAAAAATGACGAATCATGTTCTCCTTGCCAGCCCCATGATAAAAAGTTGGCTCTCTTGACTGTAGCGTAACAGCATGAAGCGGTATGCAGATGGGAGCAACGTCCTGTGAGTCGTTGAAAAATAAAATTTTACAATTAGGAGCAGCATGGCCATTTTGTATACAACTCTAACACAAAATAACCTATGTTGCACCAAAATTATTAGATATTGTTTAAAATAAAAATTCACAATTGCTGAAATATACAATGGAATGCCGGAAAGCACAAATATACATTAAAAACTCAATTTTTTCAACACAGTGTTAAAAAAACTGTCAATAGATGCCATTTTAAGCAAATATTAACACACAAAATAAACAATTGCTTCGATTTAGTTTATTGTATCAATTGTAAATATCACTTTCTTAACCAACTGAAAAACCTTCAATTTGTTTGCAATTTCATGTTTGGAAAAACTTTGCAAATTTAGAAAATAAGAGGGGAAACATGATCATTTTGTAGTATTTTGCATGTTTTGAATTTGAGTATTTCTGATTTGCCTACTCAATAACCTAATAGTTCATGCTTTTAAGACATAAATTCTAAAAAAATTCAGATGCAAGAAATTAATAAGATGCTAAGTTGAGAAACTGTCCATCTGGAATCTTTTTGATGCTGTCGAGGGATCCCACTAGCAAAATTAAACAAGCAAAATGGACATATTTGTAATGAATAACAGGTAAATCACAGTAACTTAACAAAACATTTACCCCTGCGATTCGCACAAATTCCCAGACATTTACCGGTTATCCCTCAAGTTCTGAAATTTCCTAATTATTCCTGGTGTCCCTGGTTTCCCTGCCTGTAGCCACCCTGCACTTTAATATACTTACATACAGAATGTTACAATTGAATACCTAAAACTAACAAAAATTTGTAATAACTTTTATTGCAAAACATTTTTGCATAGCACCATCTTTCTGTTTATGAAAGATTTTTGAGTGTACATCAGAATCTTCAAGTAAAAGAAAACAAAACTATATTAAAGTAAGTATTGCTAACTTATTTACACTAGAACAATGCTATAACAATACAGTCTTCAAATACAAATCATAAAGATCACATTGTACATGTCAACAAACAACACATTTACAGAATGATAATGAAAAGTAATTTTATATATGATTGTGCAAAAATATAATAATAAAAATATACATAAGCATATAGCTACAATTATAAATGCTTCAAATTTGAAACATTGTACTGTTATGATAACCTGGTTTTTACAAATAAAAATGGACTGATATCAATTATCTGCAACAGATATTAGTTCTGTGGCATTATCACAACGAATCACTCCAAGACATAATAACTGTCCTGGGAAAATAAAACACAAGTGTACGTAGTTTTTAGAATTAAAACTAAAAGTAATTTAATAAAATTATAAAATATCACATTTAAAATAATTATGATATGAATAATTGAACACTTTCACACATTAACCCGATTCTAAGAACATGTACAGGTACATGTGTGTTCAAGAGATCTATGATTACTGAGTATTATAGATAACAGTGACACAAACACATACAGGGAAGAAACACCTTCAATTCTACACATACATGACTACTTAAAACTCTATTATCTGCTACAAAAACATGAAAGAACCTACCAAAACTGCAGTCAGGCTTCATTTATTTATAACACTTTATATCCTCCCTTAAAAAAGTTTAAGTATTCATCATGCTTCACATCATTGGAGACTCATATTGCGTGAAGAAAGTACTAGGAAGAATAATTAAAATCACCCAACATTTAAAAAAAGCACTGAGCAGCAAAAAATATGTTAATTAATGAATAAATAAAAATAAAGAATTAGTATTCAGAAGAAAAGAATTATATGATATAACTTAGGCTGTGCGAAGTAGAAAATATTTTTAAAAAAGATTTGAAGAGAATATTAATATTATTTAAAGTAATAATTAAATGTAAGTTCAAAAATTCTTCATAATGATGAATTCCACAAGAAAAAAATTTATGTTAAGGGCCTTCTTACTGCTTTTACAAGAACTCTATTAAACACTAATGTTTTAAATACATATTCTACACCCATCCCTCGAAGAAATGCTGTTCGATTTGCGTGGTATTGAAGAAGCAATTTTTTCTTTTACGTGAATTTTTATTTCTGGACGTGCACAATGGAACAGTTCTTGTGTAGCATTAAATACAATGCAACAAATTAATAATGTGATGAATCAAAAAAACAATATTTTGCTCTTTCCTCAATATTTATTCATTCCTTCATAGCGTATTTATCTCAGACAACAGTCCCATATGTCAGCAGGAGCTCTTGATAGAAAAGCCAGAAGCTTTCAGGGCTAGTTTACCTTGCGCCAATAGGATTTGATAGTGGCAAATCATGGAAGACACACATTTAGTAAAAAGAGTTGGGAATTATGTTAAAAGGTTAAATAATCATTCTAATAAATCTTTTTAGAATTGAAATTTATTTACTATATTAATAACATTGTTATTTTGTAACTCTGAGAATTGTTTATTAATTTTATTTTAGGTTGCTTATTTTCAAAATACTACTCAACATTTATGTAAACACACTTCAAATGTATTTTGATATATATTAGTACTCTAAAATGATTTTAACAGGAGTAGGGTCTTTATTGAAATGTTTGTCAGGAAGCACACTTAACCTATTTCTAAAAAAATTAATTTGACTAACATACACTCGTATGGAAAAATTGTTTTTGATTAGCGCTGTTTTGATTAGTGCTCTGTTTTCCTGGAACGAATTAGGGTGTTACTTCGAGGGGTGGGTGTATGACATATAGATATAAGGAATTCAAGTATTATTAATTACTAAAATCTTTAATTAACTGATCCTTTAATAAAACTGATCTTAAATTGTTTTATTAAAATATTGCATATAAAATACTTTTTGCAAAAAAAATTTATTCTCATACAACTTTGGTTAAAATTTATCTTCTCATTTAATACCAAACCTATTAAAAACACATACATGAAGAATCCTATTAATTTTCTTATCCTACCATAAAATCCTTTTTTTTTTTTTTTGGGATGCAACTGTGAACAAACAGGAAGTGTGGTTAAGTCATTATTACTTTTGTTTTAATATTTTCTTACCACTTTTCAAAAATGAATTATTTTTAATTATTTCTTAACTCCAACAAGAGAAGTACTTTGTAAAAATCATGATCTATAATATTTATGAAATTTGAAATATCAATAAAACAATGTAAAAATATGTAGCTTTAAACTAGTTGTGGTAAAAGATGTGGCTTCATTTATAAATGAACTGCAGAACTGCACTTCAAAGTTTGGAACAAAAACCCAAAGATATATATGCTTGTACTATTGAATTATGTTGGGTCATTTTCGATTCCATCGATTTCAATGGTATTAAAGGATTCAGAATCCAATGGTTTTGAATTGTTGAAGATGTTACTTCCTCCCCTATAGCACCAACTTAAAAATTAGATTTTTATTTTTAATAGGGGGATCAGTATAGATTTGCCAAAACTTTAAAAAGGATTTTGGTCTGAATAATCAGGTGATTCCACATTAATCCGCCGAACTGAACACCAGGTACCACGCTAACCAGCAGATACCCCACTAATTGGCATATATTCCACTAATTGGCCGATACCACACTAATCTGTAAATTCCCTGTCAATCAGGCAATACATATCCCACTTATAGGGTGATTTATGATTAATCAGGCTAGTTTGATTAAAAAGAATTTTTAATTTTTGTTTTTTGATTCATCTGTATTTTCACAGATTGATGACAGTATTGTGCCAATTAACTAGAAGTACTGATTTAATATGAAATTTGATAATTTAACAGAGTAGAGCTGATTTTTTAAATATTTATAGCCAAATTTTATAATAACCAATGTTATTAAAAAATAATTTTATTACAAGTGTATTACAAACCAATTCCTTGATTTTGTTGATGTTATTACAAGTATTTACCTTATTTTTAATTCAATGATTATATACGATTTTGTGAAAGTGTAAAAGTACAGAAAATATTTGTATGTGAATTTATAGTGCCCTGTCTATATAAATTATTTATACATTGCAATAATTGTGAGTAAATAAATATACTTATATATTTATAATTAAATTAGTCCATAAAATACAGGTTTTTGTACACAAATATACAAATCAAGAATAATTTGATAAGTAAGGGGCCTGCCTACCTGGGCACACATACTGTATGCAGAGCTACAGAAGAAGCCACGCGATTTGAAAATTGGTCAAGATATCAGAGTGGGGTCGGTTTACGAAAAGTATTCATAAATATGCTGAGGGCGGATGGGTAGTTGTGTTTCCGTATTTCGTAACCGAACAGTATTTTTAGGAGAGAGTAAAGGGCTTAATACAGGTTTTTTCAGAATAATATTAGACATTAAATATTTGGTTAAAGACTCTTCAAAGCACCCTAAGGCCTTGCATTACATATTTATCTTTATTTCTCCTCCATATAATGTTATGGTTACTGCTCAAATTTCACCGTTTCCTTATGCACCACGAGAAGGTGCTGGTTTAGAGCCCTGCGCTTAGAGGCAGCACCGCGCTAGAAGCACTAGTGCGTGTCGAACTTCTAATCCTGCCTCACTAACACAGACACACCCTGACTAGGAGGGCCCCATAAGGCATTACTGCAAAGAGTATAGAATCTGATGGAATCAGAATCCAAATCAGAGCCCAAATACAAGAATCGAAACTGGAATCAACCCAAATTGAATTAGAGCGCTTATAGAAATTCCAAATATTACAATTTATCTTCTACGGTATGCCACATGAAAGCTTTGAATATTAATGAATATTCATGTTTTCAAGCAAATCAATATGAATCATAATACATATTGGTTTTAACTCTGAACATCTGAAGCTTCGCACAGCCTTAAATAACTATGAGAATGGAGCTTTTTAACTATGAGTAGGAGTTAATGGTTTAAAAAAACACACAGCATAAAAGTTTTCCAAAGCAAGAAAACAGGCTACGCACTTTCCTCCTTGAGCATGTTCAGTTGCCGGAGGCACACAACCAATCACTCTGTTTCTGTAGCAGAAAAAAAAAACAGAATGATCATTAATGATAGCCAGGATAAAATAAGTGATTTACAGTAAACAAGAAATGAGCAAGTCCACTTGTATGGCAACACGAGAAAAGACTGCCTGAATAACTGCCAAACAATTTTTGAAACACTTTGTATTTTAAATAGGGGTGTACCGACATTTAGGTACTAATTAATGAATGCGATTATTAAAATTGAGGGAGTTAATTAGTTGGTATCAATCAGCAAGTAAAATTACAGGGAACCAAGAAAATGTTTTCAGAATCCCAATTCAAGAATACATAAAAGTAAATAATTATTTGTTTCCATAACCTTAATGAACAGTGGCAGTGGAATCGGTACACCCCTAGCTTGCGATACAGCGGATGCCAGGGGCTCAGCAGGAGACGCGGTGGCCGAAGGCTCGCGACAGCTCGCCCGCGTCGCTGCGCAGAGAGCCACTCACGGGGCTCTCCAGCACGGACAGGCTGCCCGACTCCTCGTTGATGGTCGACAGCCCTGCCACCGGGAGGCCGGCCGGCTGCTGCTTCTGCAGCTCCGGGAAGGGATACTCGTCCTGCAAGGCGGGCAACACGCCGCTCTGCTCGGGGACGAACATGCGGCGGTACTGGTGGTAGCCCCGGATGGAGGAGCAGCCGGTGTCCGTTTGGCAGTCCTGGGCAGGATTGCATTTGTTACCGACTACCTGCTACCCAGTCAAACATCAACATTACAGATTTCGGCCCCAGATTAAAACTGAATGCTAACCATTGAAAGATCAATCAAATAAAAATTTTCAAATATAACAAATAATCAACAAACTGACAAATACACCATCCAACAACAGTCACCATTCGACAGGAAAGTGTAAATATTATGATATTATGTTTAGTAATTTAAAAAAGTGTAATTAAAATGTATGTATTTCAGATTCTTGGACCTATGCCTGAAGAATTATTAATTCAATTGTTTTAAGACAGTCTGTATATATAAAAAATTTTCTCTTCACACAAATTAATACCTTCTGAACCCATTTTCTTTAATCTTCAATTAAAAAAGTTTAATAGGTACAGAAAATTTGCTAGTTGAACTACTCTAGGGGCCAGTAATCTTGCGAGATGTCAGTATGGTGGTGAAGGGGAAAGAGTGGATGAAGGACGACAGAGGAAGTAGGGGTTGAAAGGGAAGGGAGTGTAATGCAGTAGGGGATTCCATCTTTCTTCGTGCGTTACGAACCGTGTGAAGTATATCGGCAGATAGTGTGTGACGAGTAATGGATCCAAATATAAAGCATAGGAAAAGTAATAAAGTGATTCACCGGAAAGAGAGAGATATAATTAATAAAGTAATATCAATCTGTAAATTGTAAAAATGCCTTTAGATTCCTATTCAAAGCAATGGAACGTGCTGCAAATTATACAGATGTAAGCAAAACAACAGTGATGAGTATTCAGAAGAAAAAAATTGCTATGCCAAATGAACCACATATAACACCAGGAAAAAAGAGGTAAGCCATGCATTTAATACATGTGTAATGTGTATCAGTGATGTTAAAAGAAGTGTATTCATCATTGGTTATGTTAGTGTACAAAATATAACAGACATGTATATGTTTATTTTTTTATTATTAAGATTCCCACAGCCTATTTTTTTATGTGCAGGCCATGAAAAAATGCAAAATGAGACAGACAACTTCAATAAATATGTCATAAGAGACACAATTCAGAATTCTATGTGGTTGAAAAATTTGTCCCCACAATATGCAAACTGATTCCCGTATTAAAGTAAAATATAGGCTGGCAGTGGAGCCCTTCGTTGCTCAAGAGATTATTGCGAAGTGTGGGCTTCATCTGGAAACGGTGTGAAAACAGGCGGCCTTTGTTAATTGAACGAGCTGATATAGTGGCATGGCGCTTCAAGTACCTCACACAAATTAAACAGTGTAGGTCTGAAGGTAAGGAGGTGTTTTACCTTGATGAGTTGTGGGTAGATACTAATCTCACATTCCAGAAATGCTGGCAACACAAAAATGATGTAACTGGACTAACTAAAGGAAATGTAACCAAGAGGCTAATATTAGTTCATATTGATTCAAGATGTGGATTTCTTCCAGGAGGTTTATTGATGTACAAGTCAAATACGACAGTCTGAGATTATCACGGAGAAATGAATGGTAATAATTTTGTAAAATGGCTGTGTGAATGTATTCTACCAAACTTGCTGCCATCTTCTGCTGTAGTAACGGACAATGAATGCACCTTATCACTCCGAACAAGACGATAAGCCTCCTTTGAAATACAGTACAAAAAACGAAATGATTACATGGCTAAAACGCAGAAGTGTAGAGTGTGATGAAAAAATTCTGAAGTATATATTGATGGAACTAGTAGGAAAACAAACCAAAGGATAAAATATTTCAGGTTGATCAACTTTTAAAAACTGCAGGACATCATGTCATTCAATTCCCACCATACATGTCTGAGTTCAATGCTACTGAATCACTGTGGGCAAAGATAAAGAGGTGCATTCGGGAATGTAATATTGTGGATGAGTTTTCCGCGCAAGCACTTCAGATGCACACACTGGATATTATTAACTCCGTGACACAGGATAACTAGGTAGGCTACTGCAATCATGTTGAAAAATTAGAAGATAAAAACTGGAAGAGGGATTGCATAATAGGCATGGCAATGGAACAGTTCTTAAAATTAATAGATGACAGTGGCGATGACGAATTCCTTTCATTAACAAGTAACAGTGAAACGGACAACAGTGATGAAAAGAGTGATACTGACAGTGCTACATCATATTTAGCTCAGCCATTGTAAAAGCTGGTATTTATTCTTCAACTTATTGAGATCTGGTAATATTTTAATGTTTCCATAATGCCTCGTTTCTTATGACTGAGATGTGCCAATTTTCGACTCGTGGTGAGTTTCCAAAACTTTAGTCAAATTTTTTTACCAACACTTCACTTTTGAATTATTAGTGTCTATTTACATGTGTTCAATGTAACAACATGCCATTATTTCTCTTTTTAAGTTTTCACAGACACACAATTAAATGTTGTGCTTTCAATACAACTTGTGACGTTGCGGTTAAGAATCATTGTAAAACATAAATGCATAAGATCCCAGATTAAATACATAAATGATTCAATATTACTAGCCATCTGTCTCTAAATCTCACCATACCTTCTTTCAAAATAAAGTGAGCATTACAAGTAGTTCAGATGGCAGCAAAAATCTACAATCTGTAAATTTTTTTACACGTCGAAAATAAATAAAACCAACCAGTTTCAGCAAAAATCAGTGACTTTTTGGTAACTTTTGAGGACCTTTAAATTAGTGATGCACCTATTATGCAGCTGGTTAATCGGCAACTGTGATTATTGACCCAATGCCGATTAATCGTAATCGGCGATTACCAGGTTAGGTTATAACCGATTGCCGATTATTGTAAAATTTATTGCTGAAACCCATACGACTTGAAAGAAAAGAAAATACATTTAAAGTTTAAACCTTAATAAGTTCTTGAATTGAAACTACAAACTGCTGAAATCTCTTAACGAATATGACCGTGGAAGGTAGAGAATGTCAACGTCTCGGAGTGTACATAGATACACTCGCCTAATAATATTTGCTTGTTTTGTGAATTGTGCTCGTACATACATAACTGCCCCGTTTACTATTTACAGTATTTACCCCTTTCAATTCAATTACTTATTGTACAATTTATCCTGTAAAGTTAACGTCGTGAATGGTATTATTGTCACAATATTTACCATGGCCACAGCTAAATCACACACTTGATTTTTTCGCACAAAATATTTAGTTAAGAAAATAAATGCATTTTTAAAGCTGTCACAATTCACAATATGGCATATGTTACTTATATTAGTAAATGTAAGTCTGAAAAAAAATTGGACATGGTATCGTAGAAACGATGCGCCTACGGCTGTGTTCCAAATAGGTAAACATGCGTGCTCACGTACTCGCTCTCGGAAGTAACGTCACGAGAGTGTTGTTCCATATAGTCGGGTGGGAGCACGAGAAAGAGTGCGCATATTGAGTGCGTTTGAATGCATGCTCGTTGTGTACTCTCGTAACCATTGTTTGTTTACGTTTACGTCTGGACTATTGATCTAAACAATGGCAAATGAACAATGCACATTTCATTTAAGTACCTGTTCGTAATTAAACAACACGCGATGTCTTCATGTGATCTGTAAGACGTGGAACAAATATGCAACAAAGATTAACAAGTATGATACCGGTAATAGCACGGAAATTGACCCGGAGGTACAGGTTAGGTTAGCTAATTTTAACATGATGAAACATAAACATATACATACATGCATTTAGGTGATGGATAAACCAACGTACATGTCTTAATGAAGCTGTTAGCATTGTACATTGTTGTAGGAAACCTCATACACAAATAATACCTTAACCTACCACATGGGTGTGTTTACTTTGGAGTATGGTTGTGTTCCAAATGGCGAGCACGCATGGAGCATGCACTTTGCACGCAAGGAATTGTGGGAGTGAGTATGAGCACGAGTGCAAGTGCGAGTGCAAGTGCGAATGCGGATTATTTGGAACACAGCCTAACTAATTTTCACTGCGTACCGTATGTCGGCCATGTTTGTTATGTATGATGTGAGGTTGGAACGGACAACACGCACAAATACACAATAGTGCCATCGGTTCACATTCCACTGCCGCTACATAATTCCCTTTCTCAAAGGATTGAGAAAAGTAGGCTCACGTGATGCTAATTAGTAATTAATAAACTGAAATGGTGATTATTTGGCATTTTTTAAATTTAGTTCTTTTTAGTCATTAACGGGAGTTACTAAAATGAAATACCAAATTGCAACCATAATGTTTGCACAAGTGACGATCAGAATTGAAGTTGGCAACACTGCAAAAGTAATTCATGAATATTGAATACTGCAGATTTTTTTTCGTAGACAATGGCCATTAACGTAAACACATTGTAGTTTAGCTTTGTATTTTGATTGTTGATCAACATAATGTCTTCAAGATCGAAAAGTGGCATATGGAAATTTTTCTCGGTGGATTTAATAAGTGAATCTAAAGCAAAATGCTTAATATGTGGAACACTCATCTCACGAGGCAGTTGCGGGAACCGGAAGTCGTACACAACTACAAACATGTGGAACCACGCAAAAAAAATTTCATTCTAGTGAAGTGATTTCAGAAAAAATAAATAAAAGTTGGGAAAGTGAAGTAGATGATCCTGATGTCACTCCTAAACCACCTGAAAAACGCGCACCGTCACAAACAACACTACCAGCCATGGTATAAAAAAAAATAAAGTACTTGCCCACTGATCCAAGAGCACAAGAAATGACTCGAGCTGATGCAGAAATGATCTGTGTTGACATGCAGCCAGTCGATATTGTCAACAACAAAGGGTTTAAGCTACTAATGGAGAAAGCAGTACCAAAGTATGAACTTCCTTCCAGGAAACATTTGAGTACGGTACTGTAGTTAGACCATCTATGTTTGAAGATGTTAAACGACGAGTAAAAACAGAACGGCGTTCAAGTAGGAATATTTAGTAAAAGACTTTGTTTTTTTATTTCAACTTTACGCAAAAACTGATAATCGGTAATCGTAATCGCTAATTGCAATTATTAGTGTAATAATCGGTAATCCGTAATCGTAATCGGCAAAGTATAATCGGTGCATCACTACTTTAAATTTTCTTTACGACCTGTAATTTTAAGTATTCTGCATTAATTCTTTTTAATAGGTTACACAAAAAAATTTCCTTTTTGCTGTGGCATTGCTAAAATTTCAATTTTTTTTTTCTTGTAATTTGATGAGCCAGAGAAGAAACACTCTCTGAAAAACCAAGTGAACCAATACACAAAATAGTTGGGTAAAATATATTAATGGTAGTGCAATATTACACAATTGGAGTTGTAAGTACTCTCACTCTAGTCAACACACATTAGTCTAAAATTAAAATACTCACCTGAAAGTAAAAAGATGTGGTCATAACCAATCTTTGAGCTACAAGATATTTCTCTTGAAGATTTTCAACCAAAAAAATCTTCGTTGAAAAAGAAACTTCTCTTTACCACTGCATTTCCATGGAAACAAATTAAGAAGCTCTGGGAGAATAGGATTAATTGGTCATGTGCATTTTGCATCATGAGCTGATCAAATTAAAAATGAACTTGTCAAGGCTTTCATTTTTCCAATTAAAAGATTTTGCATCTTTCAACACCTCGGGATGTTCACAAAACTTTGTGAACTTTCTAAGAACAATCTCAGCATCAGCAGGTGCCAACTGATTGTGTGAGGTAAGTTCCTGAATGGCAATCTTAGCTCTAAGAGCTCTAACCGAGTCTCTAACCATTACTGAAGAAAAGCAAGTTGAGCCCCACACAATTATCTTTCTCAGAGGACTCTTTTCATCAAGTTTGGCAAATGAAGATTACAGAAATTTTCTGCAGTCAGCCTTAAATTTCAGGGAGTCAAGCTCCTTCACATTTTTGAAACTGAAAGTGGCACCAATCTCTATGGAAACAGTATTTTGTAAGATATTCTCATTTTTGATATCCAGACTCTTCAACTGAGAAGCAGTTAAAATGTTGTCCATTACATTTTGCTTGAAAACCCTTCTTCCTATTTTTCATCAAAAGATACAACTCTTCGTGAATGAAAGGAAGAAGATGATCTTTTCTCTGGAAGTTTGTCTTCCAACTCCTCAGCAATCATAGCAGAAATATGCAATTTGGCTTTCAGAACTGAAGCTTCCAACAAAGCCTTTTTCTCAGTGGCAAGATTCTGGGTGTTGGGAGGGTTTTCCTCAAGCTCTTTGTCTGCGAGTTTTTTTTTTTTTTTCCCAGAAATGGAATCACTTCTAGGCATCTTTTGAATAAAGATGAGTTTTCAGTCCACCACACAGCACTGAACATTTTTGGAGAAACTCTGGAAACAGTAATCTGAGAATAAACAGCATGCCGAAATGGATAATTCTTAAACAGTTGATACAATGCTTCAAGAATCTGATTAAGTTGCCAACCAACCTTTGTGTGTGCAGTTTTGTAGGGTCCACTGATTATGTGCAATGAAAAAGTACCAATTCCAAAGGTTCCATTTCAGTATCCAGTGTACTCTTCATGTAACTTTTGAGATCAAAAATCATCTTCAGATTTACATTTGGTCCATCAGTAAATACAGTTGAATTAAACATTCTAGGGAAAGTTTGGCTTTACTAAACACACTAGCACTTCTTCAAGCAAATCTACAGCCATACAACACTCAAGAAAAGCAGCTGTTAAGAATAAAGTACATGATATACTGTTTTCTGAATCCCAATATTTTAAAACAATATCCATTTGCTGTGTTTGGCGAATATCATTGATAATTTCATCAACAGATAATGCAAAAAAAAAAGCCTTTTCTGTACACTATTACACAATAATGATGCAAAATGAGGCCCAAGGCCATATGTGACACTATATGCTACTTTGTGCTTTTGTAATTTTATTTTTGAAGCTATAGTACTATCTGGAAACATGAGTGGAAAAGATTCCACTGCAGCTGCTCCTGAGCAGGTTGAAGCATGCATATGGACACAATGAGCAGCCTACACTATCTCTGCTTTACTTGCACTATCACTAACAAGGAAAGTGGAGAGCTTTTGTTCTGCATGTGTCTCTCCTGGGATAATACTGTCAGGTGTATGCTGTGAACTGGGGCTAGGTGCAGGCTTTGATTGCTGGGCCCAGGCTTTGATGAACTACCGGTGGGCCTAACAAGTATCGCAGATACCCTTGTACAAAAAGAGAGCATTTGCTGCATGCCTGACTTGTCAACATTAAGAAACTCTTTTTTTTTTTATTTCATGGCATTTAATTGCGTTAATTCCAGAGCAGGGGCGTAGCCAGGGGGGGGGGGGGTTAGGGGTTCAAACCCCCCCCCCCCCTAGCACCAAATCTTTAATTAATTTCTTATTCATCACTCAAACAAATTTCATATTAAAATTAATAAAACTTTTACCATTACAATATTTAAATTTAAGAGCCAAAAACTGATAAAATAGCACTATTTTACACCTTAAAATCCAAATTTTCCAATTTTCCCGGGAGAGGACCCCCGGACCCCCGCTTTAATACCGGGAGGGGGGGGGGGGGGCATGCTTAACACCCCCAATACACAAATCCTGGCTACAGCGTACAAAAAGCCGAAAACGTATCGTCACCAGCTCTTAGCCACAATTTCCATTCATCCTCTTGCAACTCTTGCAACCAAATGTCTTGTAAATGCAACTTCCCTAGCATTTTTATCGCTGATAAAACACTGCAAAATACTAGCTGTTAGGCATGCTGAAGACTTCTACCACAAGTTTTAGAACAATTAAATTTTCACATGCGAACACACAATGAAAATACACAACAAAATAAAAATGTTGAAAACACATTGGTTTCATAAACACATGTCTTTAAAATACTGCTATATCTTACCAGTACACTTGTTACTTTTTATCGGTAACTTGTTACGCAGAAAACGTCAATTCAGCAATAATTCACATATTTTTTGCTTCTACTGCGTACAAAAATAATACTGTTAACCGCACGCACAGCTTGTCACATATTGCAAAGCCTCTCAACACCATGTCAACATAACGCTTCACTACCAATCATGCCACGCGCATTACAAAACATATTTAATATTTACATTCTTTGATTATGGTATTTGTTTACATCGAATATGTTAGTTTTGTTGAGAAGTTGAAAAAAAGAATGAAAATTTTAATATAAAATGAAGCTGTAAAAAAAAAGCCCTTGTGTTGCTGACAAGCACCCACAGTTGTAGATTGAAAATCATTTCTCACATTGTAACGAAAAAAAAAAGTGACCATATGGGCACTTTCGTGACTTATCCGTGACATCCATGAGCATGAGTTCAATATTGTGGCCTTTTAGTGACTTCTGTGACTGGTTGATACCCTGAGTTTGCAATCAGTGTAAAAAGATCCCTACATGTAATTTGAAAACATACTGCTTTGTTATATGATTTATATTTACTGATAACTATTAACATTATCAAACCATTTTTGTTGTATAAAACCATTTAGAGGTATGTATTCAAATGTGTTCATGAACTACAATAACATTTTTTATACTCTCTTATTTTAGTTTTATTTATTTTACATTAATAACATTCAAAAATATTTTGATATTTGTATTGAAATTCAATTTTAAATAAAAAAATAATAATGCACCTATCCCTCACTTAGCACGACTAATTCGTTCCTAAAAATGCTCGTGTTATTCGAAATCGCGTATTCTGAAGCATTAGTTTCCATTAATAGCAAGGCTAATTTATTTAATGTGTTCCAAAATGGTGTAGGACAATATACTTTACGTAACATAAATGTGTAGAATAACACTCAACTATAAATATGTGACACCATTTATCTTTATATGCCTCCCATCGCACTTTGTATGACAAATACAACACGGGAGGTATGTGGTTATGTACTTTATCGTCAGTCGGCTGGCTGACTTGCCCGCCCAGGCGTGACCTTCATATCACGTTGCGTACCTTTCAAATCATCCTTTACTGACAGTGAAACTGATATTATTACTGTCCGGATAATTACATTTTATTTTTCAAAAATTAAAGTGCTTATTCGCATATGCCCACCTGGTTCACACCCATAATGTCAGGCCAATGATTATTTTTTTCATTGAAACATTCATTTAACAACCTTTTCCATGTGAAACATCTGTTATTTTATGTTCTGGTATCTAATGTCAAATATATTCCCGCTAGTACAACCAACAGCATCAGACTTATATAAACTTTTGATATGAGTCCTTATTTTGTACGATTGTGCGCACAGTTGACTTGCTTAAAACTAAAGTGCAACCAACATAAGTGTGGCCTTCAAGACAAACTGTGTGCCGTAATACTTCTACTTTCGTCTCAAATCCTTGAACACAATGCATTATGAGTGAACAAACACATACAGTTACCGGCAGCTGAATGGGCAGACGTTGCTTTTGTTTGTGTAAATTCCCTGCCACTTGCTAGACTGAGTTCACGGCCCAGTTTGTGGCCAGGCGACAACGGTACGGCACGGCGGCATACGCACGGACGTAAAAACATTTGGTCCTTTACACTCCATAGTCGCAATTTAACTTGCCATAGCTGATGTTTGTACAACAGCCGACAGCATAGTCAGATCAGCACGCGCATCTCTTCCACCCTTGTTTGGCTAACTGTATCCCACGGCATATCTTTGTTTACAGAAGTTGAAACAGACTTTGTGGCGTCGTGCCCCAATTTTTTTTTAAATTTTTTTGCCTGCGGAGATTTTGTGTTAACTGAAATTTACAGACGTGCTATTCAAGACTGGGGCAGTAAAATTAACATAGCACTAAATGAATCCGCGCAATCTGAAGACGTGCTAAGTGAGGGATAGGTGTATAGTTATTTCAGCATGTCGATGATAATTGGTAAGTGTAATTTTGAGTTAAGCAGTATGTCATTTGAGTAATATTTGTTGTTATGAAGCAAATGTATTTCCCTTTTAAGAAATTTTTAGCATCCAGTCTCTTGAAAAACATCTTAACAGGGTTTTACTGTAATTTCAATACTGTTCAATACATTTATATTATTTACAAGATTAAAGATTGAATTCAGTTAAGTCTGTGTAAAAACATAATGTGACGATAAAAGGCTATTTACTTTAATTTTATAAAAATAATTTCAATAAATGCTTACCGTGTTTTATTATACTAAAATCAAGTTTGAAAAGTTAGGGTGCAATTTTTAAGCAAAAAAAAAACACATTTTTTTTTTGTTACGTAAAGTTATCTATACAAACAAAACCCATTCATGGAAAGTACGTTTATTTAAAAAGTAGAGTATACAAAAGCACGCCAAACAATTTAAATTAATAAGTCATGCAACAAAAACCTTTCTTCAACTTTAAATAGAAAAACAAAATCTATGACCCGAATGCAAGACTGAACTAACACATAACTATCGTCGTAGTACACACTTACCACGAAAGAATGTGGGCCAGCAAATGTTAACTAGGCACTCAACAGAAAGTGCACGTTGCATGCAATCTGCGAGATATCAATATTGATATTCGACTACGTGTGCGCACTCTATACGGGAAGCAACGTCACTAAACATGAATGATGCCAACTAGCGCTGGCTACATGTTCATAAGCGGTACTCCGCGGCGACGCAGACGATAAGATAAAGAAAATAACGCTTAAAAACGTCTTTAAAAGAAAATTTACACGTCAGGCAACTTCGTATTCCCGTTAATTAAATAAGTAAGTGGTAATGTCTGAATAAATATTAGATTTCTACTTTAAAACACATTGTTAATACAGATAAAATACCTACACAAAGTGCTCGGAATCTAATAGCGGGACCAAAAACTTAATGTGACGTTTATGCGAGAGGTGTTTTAATCCAAATTTTGACGCCCTAAAATGTTAGTGCGATGATTATGCGCGTGCGACAATAATGCGATAAAACATGGTAGTTTCATTTTGAATTTCACTATCTGTCTTACTCCAACTCACGTCAAATGCTTTCACTGTCCGCCTTACAGACTAATTGAAATTGACTTTTAATATTATTTATTGAATCATCTATCAGAGTATGGACATTATTTTGAAATTAAGTTGTTTTGCAAAAAATACATATATGAATTTATAAAAAAAATGGTCAGTGTGGCACCAATTTCAAACTGGTTTTAATGAGCATCTTTTAAAATAACTTGCAGAGTAAATTTTTTTTACAGTATTTTTTTTAAGTTACCTTATTAAAAATGTTTGCCACATAGGTTGTGAAAATAAATTTCCCTCAAAATTATTTTATGTTTGGGATTATTTGAAGTATTATTAATAGTAAGGCGATCAAGATTTGTGTATCACAAATTAAAATACTTTAATATAGAAACTTGCAGTCACATTATCTAATAATTTGGTGCAGGGTGGATATTTGAAAAATTGAAAGAAAAAAAATATATATAATATATATTCCTACAACTCAATAAATAGGAGACTTTTGTTCTTTTTCTTATTTTAAACAGGCATTACTTGGCCTATCAACTGTTCGGAGCTTGATATTGAGACATTTTGTAGATTTGCTTTAGTCTCACCTTTTTCATTCCATCAACTACAGAAAACATTTTACATTTTTGCGAACTGCCATTAGGAAAGAATTATAACCTGCACGCAACTGTTTCTCCCAACCAGAGACCCAACCATATATGTTATCTCAGGGGGACAGAGTGCTATTAACAAAGAAAATCCTAGCACTACAACCAATTTGGTTATATCACTAAGGGTTTAGTAACATTAACTACAGTTGCATGATATATGTAAGATTCTACTAGATGCAAGTAAAAGTTAAATTTGTTTGGCTCATTTACGCTGCTTAAAACATACACCAAAGAAACAGAGAAAAATCATGACTATGAGAGTTTTATACTTCAAAATTTAACAGAAAAAACCAAATTTTCAACATAAGATACTTGAAAAGATGTTTAGTTATATACAATACATAATTGTAGTGTGTTGATGTTTCAAATGTACTTTAACAGTTAATTTTGCTTTTACATAAGTTACTTTTCACTTTGCAATTTAATTTTATCTTTTTTTATTTAAAAGCAGTGGTAGTTGTTATGTTAGCTTCGTAAATGTCTCCTACATTGTGTGTGGTATGCAGGATGTGCTGGTTAAGTACCAACTCAAGCATTCAAAATTGTATCTATGAATTTTTCTTAAATATTAAAAAAAATAATAAAAAAAACATTTAATTTTGACTTAGACATCTTCAGCGAAGTCTTAGATTATTCGTCTTTGACTTCCACTCAAATTGAAAAAAAAGTTTTAACACAACACAACACAAGTTATAACTGAGCAACACTATTAAGTACATGGAATATTTTACTAAGTAGCCAATGATAATTATTATTAATTTGTCATATTTCCAAACCTGGAAAAATAAACAAATAAAAAAGTGTTGGAGTGAAACAATTATTATATATTTTATGAACTGGCATTTATTGTGTGCACAAAATTATAATTATTTGTATGTACATGACTTTGAAAAATTAAAAAAAATATTTCTTTAAAGTACAAGCTGTAAGAATAAGTAACAATAAATGTGGATCACATGGTTCATTAAGAAGGTTTAACACTGGAACAAATATGTAGCACTCCGAGGTAGTTTTAAAAAGATTTATGCCTGCATGATGTACAGCTTACTCGAGATCTACTACAATTTCTACACGGCTGTTCACAAAGAACGTATGTGATGTGCCTCAAAAAATAATAATTCCCGGGAGAAAGTTCAGTAGGGTCGGTCTGAGTTTTTCCGGAGAGTGTCGAGATCAGGGCCGGGCCAAACAGGGGTGCGAGCGGGCCCTGGGCGGGCGGGCGGCGGGGCTCACCAGGCTGTAGCGGCTCGCCAGCGCCACCTCCGAGTTGTGGGCGTCGCCCTCCACGGGCTGGAAGACGCACAGCAGCACCCACGTGGGCAGCAGGAACTTGGCCATGGCGAACACGGCCATCACCGTCGAGTAGAGCACCTGCGTGTGGCCGAACAGCCCGCTGCAGCCGCTCACCTCCGAGCCCACTGCGCAAGCACCGTCGGTCACCATACACCCATGTACACTCAAGTAGATGTAAGACAGCTGCCGTGTCTATCCTGGTCCCTAGGCCCGCTGTTGCCCATGGCCGTCTGGTCCTGGCATGAGTGTAGTGTAACAAAGTGCTTTGAGCGGTGAGCGTGGCGGTTGGCGTGATGAACGACAGTTTAATCTGACACGGACCGCGTACTGTCTAACGCATCTCGTGCGTCCCCCCTCCCCTGCTTCCCGCTCGCCGCGCGCCGGTGCGTGGGAGTCAGTCGTAGCTTGCCTGTCATCCGCGACGGACGCGTCTGAATCACTCGCAATAGGGGTCAGAGAGCCAGGTGTCGTCAACAGATTTTCAGATTTTGGTTCTTTAGTTTATAAAACAATTTCCCAGGTATGCACCTTATTTTGCTTGCTGCATCAAATGACTAACCAATCACGATCTGCATGTACATTAAAACCCTCTCAAGAAAATACCACTTAGAAAAATTAATTCCGACCTGATTGAGTCATCTCCTGGTTCGATGCCCACAGCCAAACAAATATTTACAATTAATTTTAGAACTATAACCATTTTTCTTACAAATAATGCATCTAAGTAGTTACTTGAGTTACCGCAAATGTGATATATGTATGTCCCTACCAATGGAAAAAGCCCAAAGAAATAAAGCTTCAATACTCAAATACATGACTGCAAGTATCCACATGCTGCAAAGTACACAATCAGTAGTTCAGTTAATATTTCAAGTTATCATTTTTGAAGTACGTTCTCAGGATTTTTTAAAAAGTGAAAGATACTGTATAGTATCTGTATTTTTTTAACCAAAAAACACCGAAATATGCCAAAAAATTGCATTACTGCAAATGCGATAAATGTATGTCCCTACCAATAAAGGAGCATTCCAAAACAATATGATAACCACAGCACAAATGTCTTTTTTACATTGCAAGCATCTGTTAAAACAAATTTACATGCAAAAAAAATGTATCTACTTTCAAATACTTTGTATTAAAAAGTGTTTACAACAATTTTAGTAAAAAATTTATTGCTCTTTCACATTTCCTAAAACTTTGTTTTCTAAATGTATTTTTTTTTGTTTGTTTAAATTGCACTTAAAATAAAAATTAACAAAGTAACTGTTTACTTTTTATTAATTTTGTCTTTTGAATATATTTCAAAACTTCAATAACAAATAAAAATCATACAGGGCAAACAGCCAAAAAAAAAAAAAAAAAAAAAAAAAAAAAAAAAAAAAAAAAAAAAAAAAAAAAAAAAAAAAAAAAAAAGGAAATAAAAATTGGTCTTCAACTTCATGGAAAAACTCATACACAATTAATACCACCTGTTTGCAATTTTAAATTTAACTTACGGTACATTTTCTTTTTTAAAAATATCCAATTACATTTAAGTACCTAACAATTTTCTAGAGACCCAATCGACAACATTCGGATTAAAATACAATGCAGGATATTTCACAAACAGGTCCGACTGGAAGAAGTAGGTACCAGACAGCGAACCCACCGAATCTCATGATGGCGTCGAGCGTGACCGCCAGCACGGCAGACACCTCGTAGACGACGACGACGCTCCAGAGGTCACGCTTCTGAGTGCTCTTGAAGGAGGCGAGCGACGACAGCCCCTCCGAGCGATGCGTCATGTACAAGGCCATCACCACGAACAACTGCACCAGCACCAGGTCGGCAGACGAGAGCATCAGCCAGTACGGTCCTGCGCACAAGCCACGGCTCACCGAGCTTCCGACAGTGGTCCGCCACTCACGGGAAACAAACCTCATAGAAATAGTCACAGCTGGGCTGATCAATAAATACACTGCATTAAAGATGTACAAATATGGGCCTGTGTGTCCACGTGTGACACAAGTGAAACTTCTTGCTTATTATATTTTTTGGGTATAGGAATCATAATTTTCTTTGGCTGAGGTCACAGATCAAAAAAATAGATGAAATTATGCAAGTATGAAAGTGTGCAAGTATTCCACGTCATTTGTACCCCTCCCCTGCCCTATCCTCCTCTCCCGGTTCCACCACCCGGTACCCAACTATTTCCCTCATGCGATCAGAATTTTCAGAACGCTAGAAAATTGTAGCTCCTAGCAAAAAAGTTTCCCTTCAAAATCTTTTTATAAAACCATAACTCCTTACAATCACAAAAAAAATAGACATATCAAACACACGTTTTGTCCAACTGCAGGATCCACTGTCTACAGCGTCGCTGCACACTTGAGAGTCAGCTGCCGAGGTCGCTCTACCAGCTTCCTCGCCTCTCTCCTTACGTGTCTACATCCCTCTACAGTAGCTCCCAGTGACAGCTCTCCAACAGTCACGCAGAATGCGGAAAGAGGCCTGCCACAGGCCTCCCGCAACTCCATTGAGCTTGAAACTTACCTTGTACGTGATAATTGTAATTGCAAGGTTTCATTTAATTACATCTCCTAAACAGGAATTTGTGGTTCTTTTTTTAACTTCATACAATATAACTTTCGGTAATCAACTTATAGAAATTTGAAATAAATTTAAAAAGTTCCAATAGCTCCAATAGTTGGTACCAGCTACATAATACATAAGGCTTAGCTGTTTGACCCATTCATGTACAGCTGTCCGTGAATGGTAATTTTTTAAAAGTTAAAGTTGCTATCATACCAATAAAACACATACCATAAAAAAAAATACTTTTTTTTTATGTTTAACCTTTTTTCCTGAGAGGGTAACAATTTTCAAGCATTACCTAAATTCCCATCACATGAGAGGAAATAGCTAGGTATGAGGTGGGGGAACCGGGGGAAGAGGTGTAATTATCAACAACAGTCATCATTGTACAATACGTATAATGTATATGTATCTACAGTCTAGTCTGTGCCATGCTCAGATTGCAGTACAGAGAAAATATTGCTCACTGCTGTCATATTTATTCTACCTGGCTTTTTAACATCAAAATTTATTTTCTTTCAATATTGTAAGTTTTAATACATATTTTTAACTATATTATTTGTTATTTTTTTTTAAAACAATAAAATAGCTAGTGTCTTTTGACAGTATTATTAGAGTTGTATAGATTCTGAAAAAAATAAAAATAAAAAATAAAAATTATAATCACCAATTTTTTCTTCGCAGCAGAAACTGTAGCAGTCTGTCACTATTAATAACAATTCATCCCATTACATTATTTGTGTGCTAAGTTCATACAGAGCAAAAACTTTTAACATTAAAACAAATAAAAAGAATTCTCCATAAAAACATTTTGAACACGAGATGGCATCTTTCACTTATATTTCTTTAGAAGAATGGACTGAATTTATCAGATGATGGTCTTGATGAAATACAACCAGAAAATATATTTACCAAATTCTCATTCCAAATTTTCCTCAAAACAAATAAAAATATTTAAGTACATTTAAAAAAATTTTAATTAAATAATAAAGCTGTGTCAAAATTTTTGTGAGCACACAGAAACAAGGACAGCACTAATATCACGAACTGTACATTGGAAAGAGAGAGTAACTTACAGTTAAAATGCACACAGCAAACTATTTGTCAAAATTTTATTTCAAGAAGTGCAGAGTTAACATCAGAATAGTTAAGTCCAATCGGCAGGTATCTGCCATCAAGAATATCTTTCATTAGTTAAAAAAAAAAAAAAAAAAAAAAAAAAACAGTTTGTCACCACAACAAAAAAATTCCAAAAAACTTTGAAAACCATTTTTTTTTATATAATTTATAATTATTAGTGTGTAATGTTAATTGCCATTCCACAAAACTTGGTACACATATTCGTTAATTCAGTAGACTCCCAACTATCTGTGGTAATGACTGGCAAGGGGTCCAGGGACAACCGAAAAAACAGGTTAAAAATGTAAAAAAAAAAATTAATTTTTTTATCCCAACCATCTAGACAAACACTTTAACACCCGTCCCTCAAAGTAACGCCCCAATTTGCTCCAGTAAAACGGAGCACTAATCAAAACAGCACTAGTCACATACGTTTTTCCAAAAGAGAGTATTTTAATCAAAATAATTTGTTTTCCAAATAGTTAAAGTGTGATTGCAGACTAACATTTTAATCAAGACAATACTCCTGTTAAAATTAATTTACAGTACTAATATGTATCTAAATACATTTAAATAAATGTTGAATAACATTTACAGAGTTAATTAAAAAATTCAAATAAAGCAATGTTTACATAATAGGGCTTGGGCATAATATGTACTTTCTTTTTCTTATGTAGGCACTAACAACATTTCTGAGTTACAAAATAATGAAGTTATTGATAAAGGAGAATATATTACAGTTCTAATAAATAAGAATTTAAAAAGCATAAACATAACGTTTTCTATTATTAGAATGATTATTTAACCTTTTAACTGTAATTCCCAACTCTGTTGTTTAATAAAGGTGTGTCTGCCATGACTTGCCATTATCGCATCCTAGTGGCACAAGGTAAACTAGCCCTGAAAGCTTCTAGCTTTTCTCTCCTGCTGTTGACATGCAGGATGGAGGAATATAAACGTTTGCTGATCACTTGGTCAGCGTCAGAAATAATTATGCAATGAAGGAAGCAAATAGCTATTGAGCAAAAGAAAAATATTTTTTGTTGATTCGTAACATTACTAATTTATTGGATTAAATTTAATGCTACAACTAGTGCCATTGCCAATGTGCGCGCATGGAAATAAAATAACGAAAATTATTTTTCTTTTTATGGTTTTATGAAAGTGAAATATGGCACAGGTTATCCGCAAACCGGATAACCCACACCCGGATAATCGGGAGTCTACTGTATATGACTTTTTAAAAAAGTTATTTCCCTTACTCTTGGTATTCAAATTCAATATTAACATTCAGGATTATTTTGACATCTGCATTCAAATTTGGTTTAAACTACAAGAACTGATATTTGCAAAGGCCTACTAACAGTTGAATACCATCTTGACTATGAACATACACTAACATTTAACTTTAAAAATTATGTACTTTTAGAAACTTATTCAATCCTTACAACAGACTGCATTCTTGCAACAAAAAAAACTAGAAATAAAGTGAATGTAGTATATAAATACCAAAAAAGATAATAAAAAAAAATTTCTATAGCTTATCTCCAAACAAAAATTAAAAACATGTGATGTATTTAGTACAGAGTGTCTACAGAAGTGACAAAATCAATTTTAGTGACTTTTTAGTGACCTTTTTAGTGACTAACTGACCTAAATGGCAACATTTTTTTTCTGATATTTTTTTCACTTTGTACTTTTGACTAAACTAATTGACACTTTTACAAAAAAAATTACACATTAGGCATAACAATTATACCTAAAAACTACCAATGACCACCAAAATTTAAAATGACATGTTATCCTAATGAGAAGATTGTGTATTTACTATACTTATATGGACGCGTAGGCGGAAAGCATCGTTACCGTAACAAGTTGTACGTACCGTATTTACTTGCACAATCGTCGCAGTAATTTTACCAAATTTTATGAGAAATGTTAGAAGCAACCATTGAGTAAAAATTAAAAAAAAAAAATTATGTAAAACTCGTTTATGAAGTTATCACACAAAGATTTCCCATGAAATGTGATAGCTGATAGAACGTTTCGATCCCGCCATTTTCTCCGTACTGTCTTTATTTTACGTTGAAATAAATTATTTGTTAAGAAATTACCATTTATTTATTTAACTAACATGAACACGAAGTTTTCTGATGTGTAAATTCTCTTTCAGTTAAATCTTTAATCATTTTTTCCGTCGCCGCTGTGTTTCGTTATGTTTATGCATGTATTGTGTGAGCACACGCAGTCGTATGTATATGGATATCGGTAGGTCACCGCTGTGTTTGGTTATGTTGATGCCTGCATAGAGTGCGCGCATGTAGTCAAGTACGGATATCGATAGGTTGCCGATTACATTCAGCGCGCACACACTGCCTGGTTCCATGTAAACTATATTTGATAGCCCGCACTCACATTCCTTCCTCCCACACGGCCACGCCACATGAAAGCAGGCTGTTCCATTGTGTTTACGGCTGTTCCGATCGCGCCTCAGTCGCCGTCAATAAATTAGTGTGCGACGATTATTTTTATTTTATTTATTTGATTTATTTATTTCATAACCATTGACCCCATTTCTGGGGTATGATACATGTCGAGTACATATAGAAAAAAAATATGCGCTGGAGATGATTATACGAGTAAATACGGTAGTATAATGTAACATCTATGGTTTGAAAACCTCTGAATCCTCATACAAATAAGAGACTTTTCATAAGTCAGGCAATGCTAGACTCGTACCGCCTGTGTCCTAAAAAACGAAACAACGAAAACGAACATAGCACGACAATCAGCTTGGCATAGCATTGAATTTCACCACTGCGTTTCATGGTATCTTATTTCAGCACTTTGTTCTTCTATCGCAGGCCAAACCATGCTAAAGAAAGAAAAATACGGCTGTGCCAATTACAGTCACTTAGTGTCCAATAAATACACGTGAAAATACGTCAATAGAAAAAAATTTCGTGAGCTTGTACCGAATTCCGTGACTTTTTAGTGACTTTGTGACCTCGCATCAAAATTCGTTACTTTTTCGTTACTTTCGGGACTTTCGTGACTTGTAGACACCCTGTAGTATGAGTGTACTGTGAATTTCCCACCTTAGTTGTGTTTGAAGTGGGTTGGTAAATTATTTTTATTGTTGGCATTTGCAACAAACAGATACTGGAGTCAGTTGTGGACAAAGTAAGCATGGCGTCAAACCTATCACTTGTCTTGCCGCAGTTCATTAAAGCAATTTGGTTTACTAATTTGTTTTTCCTTCAAGAAGTTTACGTTTATTCAAAATCTACCCGACACAAGGACTGGCATGTGTCCAACAAATCAGAAGAAAATACCATTACTACTTTTTATGACCAAACTTACAAATTTTCCTGAAAATATTTTAAAAATAATTTAACTATATTGCAATTTTCTTGAAGAAATAAAGACATTCAGCTTCCACCATCCCTGTAGCTGTACTTGTTTAAACAGAATCTTGCATACACCATTTTACAGAGTATGTGCTTATGAACTAAACCACCATCTAAAAAAAATTTTTTTTCATGACTTTTACAGGTTTTAAAGAAAATTCCCTGAATTTTCTCGAACAATTTGAAGTTCCCTGACTTTTCCAGAATGTGGAATGTATGTGTGTGTGTGTTCTCAAGTGTACGGGTAGGGCTGAGCAGTTACTTGTTTAAATGTAACCTGTTACAATTAAAATTACTTTTATAAAAAGTAATGAAATACCTGTAAAATTACTGTGCTTCTATAGTAACAAATACAATTGCATCTCAAAGTTTTTGTCGCTTAGGCGGCTACAATTTGGTCGGAGACACAAAATGCCAGAACTAAACAATATTTCAACAGCCGCGCTCGCAGGCAAAGGCGTATTGAATTTTACAAACATGCTTCTTGCTGTAGGTAGGGAACTGAAAACAGACATACAAAAATCACTGTCTCACACAAGTTTTGTATGTAGTATTAATAATGAAATTAATATAAATTATAACAAGTTACTGTAACTAAAATTGCTTTATCAAAATTTATGTAAAATTACTGGTTTTTAAATGTAACAAATTACCTATAAGATTAATGTAAAAAGTAATTATTACAAGTAACTCGTTACAACCCAGGCCTGTGCATGGAACATAATCAATTATATTATTTGAAGCCAAATTTAAAATAAACTTTTTAAATTATAAATGATTTACTTAAAAAAAATCAACCCGAAAATATAACTACAGCGGTAATATGTGCTGCTTTATTTAGCTTTATATGAATTAGAATAGTATTCGTGAACCACAAATACGGAAGACATGGCTGCCGGGAACGGAGGAACGGAGGAGACTCACGCATGCACTGGGTCCACGAGCCGGTGACGTCCACCATGCCCATGAGCGCCACGGTGGTGCAGTACAGCACGTACAGGCACAGCACGGGGTTGACGACGTGCTGCACCACGTCCTCGCGCCGCGCCGCCCGCGCGCCCAGCGACCAGTGCAGGTGGCAGATCAGCGCAAACTGCAGCAGCTTCAGGAAGCAGGCCGAGAAGTCCAGCTGCGGGTAGCGCGCGCCCGCCATGAAGCTCGCTCCGCTGCAACACACGCCTCTGCATGTGGCTGCCGCCTACTACTCCATCTCGACACATCCTGCTACAGTCAGTGCTTTCTAGAACCACCACAAACACAGTTATAGTATTTTAAGAAATTTTTCCAGTTTTACTTTATAACAATAAAACTTCTTAAAAGAGACAAATCACATGTTTTTATAACATAAAAGGCAAAATATTTTGAACTTATTCAGCACGGATACTTCTCAACTAGCAACCTCTCGAAGAGTTAAATTCTTTTAAAACAAAACAATACTTCTCCACAGCAATCAAAGTGGAATAATTTCTAACAGTCAATGTTAGAAAATTAACTATTATTTTTAATCGTCGACACACTTGACCACATTTTTACTAGACACAATGTACCACAGCTACAAAATTTATGCTCCATCTTGTTTCCACACATTGAAGATGATAGTTATATCAAATAATGAGGATAGCTTCTGACTTCAGAAAAGAGATGATCTGGAAAGAGGCATGTTTGGAGAGTGTAACAAGGGCAGAGATGTGAACATGTTTACTTGAACTTGTCTGGAGCCCTGTGTTTGCTACAGCCTCACAGCGGGATTACACAGCTGAAGATAACAGCACACATCAGACTGGATTGCTGAAGCCGACTAGCAAGCATTTACGTTCTTCACAAATGGTGTCTGCATCCTGAGAGAACATTTGGTGCTCACATTTACAGGTTTTATTCCTAATAACAATTGTTTTCTTATCTGTTATTTCCACAAAAAACAACTTAAAATAATTTCCTTTTTTATAATTTTATTCTTTAATAATTTCCTTTTTATAATTTTATTCTTTAGCCTAAAGCTAACAACTAAATTACACTAATATAGTTTTTACCCTTGTTCCTAGATTTTTTACAGTCACCTGTATTATATAGGTAAGTTATCACTTAATTTTTAAATTACACGCTATATGTAGTTTTCCTAGAATAAACATCTATGTGTCAAAATCTCAATTGATCCTTTTGAAAAATCTTCAATGATGCTTTTGAACCGCTACTGATAAATACATCAACACCAGCAACCTGTTTACCATATGAAAATGGTCCAATTATTGCACCAATTATTGCTCTAATTTGCACAACAGAAAATAGACTGATTTGAGTGGTCACCAATTCAAATATTACACCTCGTACTACATGAAGTGAAAGAGTTATGAAATTGTGATGAAAACATGGCTGTTTTGTACATCAGGCAGGAATTTGGTTCAAATATGTATATTTTGTCATAAGTCATCAGCAAAGGCGTAGAACGTAGATTAGAGAAGTATCAGTGGACCTGGGTCAGCATTTTCCTGGAGTGACATCAAGAAGCCATGGCTGTACCAGGATTCAAACTCAGGACCTCTAGACTGCGAGTCTGTTGGGTTACCACTGCATCACTGTGCTCCATCTCTATTTCAGGAGCCAGTGAACATGCTCACTAGAACATTCTATTAGTGTACAGTTATTCAACCCAACTACGATTAATTACAAAATATTTACTTTGAATAAATTTATTTAGAAAGGCTTGATTCTAACTTTACTTTACTTTAGTACAAAAACATATAAGTAATGTCTTGTACATAGAAGATCAGAATTTACACTCTTCACACACAACACAGTCCCAGATGTTTTGGTCCCCAATGCATCAGTCTCCACACACGAAAACCTTCATCCATCGTCCACCTTCTCTCACAAAGGAATCACTCAACCTCTTCACTTCACTACCTCAGAGACTAGCGACACCCTTTTTGTACCCATCAGCCCCCTTCTGGAATGTTTCGCACCCGTTTGAAATGTTGTGTCCTCAAGGTCGACTTGACAGACTAAGCCCTCAGAACAATGGTGTCCTAGTTACGCCACTTCACCCGTCTGGGCTGTGGGAACATGCCTAACCCTCCAGAGCCTCAAAGAGTTCTAAGGTTTCAATGAGAAAGTGCTGAAGGGGGAGTAGCGATGATAATTAGTATTGCTAATTGCATTATGTGTATTATGCTAATGTACCACACCCCACCTTTGGGCTAATGGGCCAGTTGACGGGCTAGCCGGCGTAGTCCGGCTTGTCACCCTGCCTCTAGTATGCTTGTAACACTGCCCCTTCTTAAACCTGTTCGTCCCAAACAGGTAACAATGTGTTGCTGATGTCCATGCTACAATGCCATACTACGCATCTGGCAACTGTTCTGGGTGTGGCCCACTTCTTGGCAGATGTAACATCGCTGCGCCCTCCAACGCTTCCGGACCTTAGGTCTGCTTTGAGTTTATTCTGGACCTCGTTTCTCTGCATTTGTTGCTATGGCGTCAAATTTTCCATTAGGCAGTCCCACCGGGTATGTTCCCGTTTCCAGCACCTCTATTGAATAATTATGCTATAGCCCCTGGCAGGCAAAAAAAAAGTGGGCTATTTCCTGCTTTTCGAACCTGCAAATTTTCCTCCTCCTTAACTCCATTATCACAATGCTGTCCTCCTTTCTACTATCTCCTTCCACGATCCGGGCAGTCGCGCTGGACATGTCCCCATTCTCGGCATGTGAAGCACCATGCACTGACAAAGTAACTGTCACTTATGTCCTCTTGACTAAAATTAAATTTCACATACAGCCTAGCCTCAAATCCTGCTCAAAACATTTATCACACTCCAAACTAACACTACCTAATTACAGCTAACCCTAACTTTATTCTCAAACAGCTAAATTCCTTTTTCATAATAAATCAAATATTTTTTAATTTAATTTTAGAAATCATTCCTAAATCTATTAATAAGTGCTATCCTTACTTCTGAAAGCACAAAATTTGTGTGAGAAAACAGGTTCGATAAGGTTTAAATACAGATTCACTTATTATATAATATTTTAACTATTAAGTTATAAAAATTAAATTACTTAGCCACGAATATATTGTTGCTTCACAATTTCCACTACCCACGCTTCCCCTTGGCAATCTGCTCGACAGTGGCTTCGACGGCCGCTCGTCTCTTACCGCACAACTCTGTCTCAACACACGGCCTCGCACTACACACTGGCCTGTCGCACACCCACCACAGTTTCAGATGTTTCAGCCCACAACGCACCAGTCTCCCCACTCGAAACCCATCGCTCACCGAGGGGTCACTCACCATATTTGCTTGGCTGCCTCGGAGGCTGGCATCACTGTTTTTATACCCCTTCGTCACTTTTCGAATGATCTCGCGCCCCTTTGAAGAGTCTCATCAGAGTCGACTTGACACACGAAGGCATCCTAGTTACACCACTTCACGCAGGTGGGGCTCTGGGAATGTGCCGAACCCTCCAGAGCCGTAGAGAGTTTACCAGCTCCAATGAGAAAGCACTGGGCACAGGAGGGAGCAAGGTGAGGGGAAGTAGCAAGGACAGTTGCTAATTGGATTAGGTGTGTCACGCTAAAGGACCGCGCCCCACCCGTGGGAACGGGCCAGCTGCCTTGATAGCCTGCCTGCTGGCTTGCCTCATGGCCATCTTATATGCCCTTAACAATTTGTTAGTTTAATGTCTTTGTTAGATGATCTATATTTTTTAATTTATCATTCTGTAATTTTTTATCAGAAACATATAAGAATATATATCTAGAAATTCTTTACGGAAAGAGCTCATGTTAGTGAGTAATGTATTTTATAATGATTAAACAGTCATAATTGTGTGGATCTTGTTATATTCCATTTGTATTATACTTCAACAAATTAATAGTGCAATGCATATTTTCTTCACCTAATTCTAAGTGTTGATAGTGACTCATAAAATTGTTAGTTCTTTGTGAGCTAGGAAAGTTATGTTTTTGCATGTCTAAGTGAACATAACCAAAATGAATAGTTGCATAAGATCGCAAAATTTAATATATGGTATACATATACCGTAAAATCACACTAATGTATGAATTCTTGTAAACAAGGGGTTTTAACAAATTAATATTCCTGCAGAATGTTAATTGTGAAGGGCCTAGCAATGCTGTCAAAGAAACTAGAGTAGTTTCTCAAATTAAAAAAAGCAAAATATAGATGGAGCGTTAGGAAAATTGCTAGTACCAATATAAATAGGACCTATGACAAAAAATTATATGTATATTTTTTTTTTCATTTTGCATTAACCTTAAAGTTTCCAATTATTTTTGCTCTGAAAAGACTATTGCAAAAAATTACGTACAAAAATAAATTTAGAATTCAATATTCTAAGCAATAACCAAAACTTAGAATGGCAAAATTTCAATTAAAGCTGGACTCAAAATGATCCGTTTCATCCATTCGTCCCCCGTCCGTCTATCAATATATGACGAGTGGCAGCAGAGGGTGGTCACGAGGGGACCCCAGAAGAGTAAAATATACACTGGATACTACCTTAAGTAATAAGCAGGTATTATACTAGGTCCAGACTCAGACTACCAGTGCACCCTCTCCCCCCCCCCCCCCCTTAAGTCAATACTGGGTTAGCCCCTGCACATGACCACCAAGCAATCAGGTGGCCCAGAAAATTCCATCCGCCACTCCGTCTGTCAAAACATTGCCAAGCTTTAACTTCCGATGGATGAAATAACCTCCAAAATGTTAGCAAGACAACTATATATTAAAAGGTTTTAAAGTTTGTTGTTTTGTTTAGATGATCCATTAAATGTTTTTAACTTACATTTGTAAACATTTGTAAATTTTATGTTTGATACAAAAATTGCAAGAGGCAAAAAAACTTTAATGATTTTAAAGTGCTTAACTTTAATGACTTTCAAAATCAACAAGATTAACTTTTACCTCTAATTAAGCGTTCTATTATTTGACGGACATTCGGATGGTGGATGGAAGAGACCGATCAATTTTTTTTAAAAATTGGCAATACTAACCACATGAAGCAGAGAACAGCAGATACATAGAAGATCACATAGTGATGCAGTTGTGGGTGTCTGTACACGTGGTACTTGACTATCTTCAGTATGACAAAGACTAAGGTAATGGCAGACAGGATCGTGAGAAAGCTTGTCCTAACACATGCCAATGTATCGTAGTTGTCAAAACAACCCTTGTTGACCACGTCGATTGTGTCATTATCAAACTTCTTTCCTCTGGGGAACATTTTGAAGTGACCAGTATGAACACCTGAAACAGTGATACATCACATGCTAATTTCATTTCATTTTTTCATAAAGTGTGCATCATGCAACTTGTCTCTAATGACATTTCTTGAAAATAGTACCAATTCCCAAATGTCACATTGTGTTTGGTTATGACTGCGCTACAATTGCAACAGCATGTGCACAGCACAGGCACACAGAAGCTAATTATGCACGAACAAATAGCAGCAGCCACATTGTAAAATAACACATGCATAGCAAAACAGCACTCTCACAGAAAGTTGACGAATTTTTGACTTTTCTCTATGCTGTGCACTACATCAGCAGCATAGAGTAACTGACTTTTTGTGATATGTGCATTTCAGAGATAAAAAATTAAACAAATTTGAATATGTATCTATTTAATTTTCTCAACATTAAAACCTATTATTCCTAAACGTTAAACACAAAACATACAAATAAATGCTAGGATTTAGTAAACAACTGCTTCTGTAAATAATAGCTGACAAAATGCAAACATTTGAAACAGAAAATTTTGACTGAAGGGAAAAATATGTTCAAATCATTTGAAATGTGTTGTGTGCAAATGTAACTTGTCATTTGTTAGGTGCGTGTGGAAATGTGCTATTTATATGTTGTTTGCGTGCAATCGTGACTGTAGCCCAGGCTTTACGGTCATTGACAACAATGTGAAGTTGTTTACAGACACTATTAGTTAACAGAATACCAATAGCAGGATGCCTAAACTAAGACTCTTGAGAACTGTCAAATTTGAGCCGACAAGACAATAAAATGCATATCTTACACATAAGAACATTATAAAAACACAGATTATAAAAACACTAATTTCTACAAGAGAAAGCTACAACAAGAAGAGAATTAGTTTAAAATTTATATATATTTTTTCTTCATTTTTTTACGTAATAATATAAGAACATTATTTCACGCAGATCTTCATACACTCAATCTTGCTTACCTATAAAAAAAAAGTAAAATATCACATATTCAAATAAGTGTAGTGTTTAAAGCATTATATTTATAACATATATTAGTAATATTTTGAGCCGTGTTTTTAGCAGACACGGCACAGATTTAAGAAGATCATATAGTTAGCTCTGGCAAATTCGTATGTTTCTGGACAGAGATATAAGCGGCGGCCTGCAAACTAACAGCGTTAGTAGTAACTATTTTAGTTTAACTTTGTGTTGTTTAAGATGTTTGGTATATAATTGGATATTATTCCTCATTTTATAATTTTTAAAACTTCTTTTAGATCTTTGAATGGGTTCAATGGATAAATATGTCTTGTAATTTTGTCCACTTTATCAGTAGAATTTGAAATGACGATATTTCACAAATTCATAAACCACGCCAAATGCCTATTTTAATTAACAAAACACTACATTCTGCATTTTAATTTTCAAGCAAAGATTATTTTTTTTTTAAATTAGACTTTTATGATCCGTACATGCACCTACATAAATTGGTTTAATTAAAAGTTCATTGTAGCCAGTGGAGTTAGTAATAAAAATACGATATTTCACTTGCAGTTATGAAATTTTGCACAGCACTTGTATTAATACTAGTGAATAAAAAAAAAGTCTGGACATAGTTAATCTGATATCAATACACCCTGTGGCGACAACACAAAAATAGCCACCATAAGGAGGAAAAGAGGTTCGATTTGACGCCAACTGTCGATGTTTCTTCTGGTAACACACACTGCTAAAGGGGAGAGCCAAGAACAACATAAGCTAAAAATCTTGCCTGGTGGGCGGAAAACATGTGCATGTGCAAATTCAACTTAATAAAATTTAATACAATAAAGTCAAATTAATTATTATCTAGGTTGATTAATTTGCTAAATGCAGGGTATTAAAAAATATGGAATATTAAAAATAGTTTTTGAATTGTATAAAATTATTTTTAATGGGCTCTCCCTGCCACAGAAGTAAGCCAACTAGGTGTTATGGAAGATCAGATCTTTGAACATCGGACATTGAACATGCTCAATCCCATTCCAGCCATCTTCCCAATTCGCAAGATATTTTGTAAGTGGCTCTACTCAGTGCAGGCCTCTCCAAAACTGCACACAATTCCTGGATGGAAGGAATCTATGCAGATTGTCAGTAACATAACTAATGGTGAAACAAGTACAGCAATTTTTTTTGCTTTTCATCAGTTCACCAAATGATACAACATGATGTACACAGCTTTACAGGATCCATCCAACGATATCCAACAGCAAGGTTTCATGATTTGTTGTAACTTTCGACCAACCATTGTATATAAGGCACGAGAACGCCAGTCTGTGATAATTTCTGTCATAAGATTGGGAGTATTTCATACACTTAAGTACTTAATTGGGTGCATTGGTCCAGGGCCGGAACTAAGGGGGGGGGGGGGGGCATGGGGGGCATGTGCCCCGGGCGGCAAATATCAGGGGGCGGCAAAATATGAAAAGTGGTTCACTAAAACAAGTTGAAACTAGTCATTAAAAAAAGTTTTGAAAGTGTACATATCGCAAACAATAAGTTAGCCAAGAAATTAAGAAATTCTATTTAACTTGATTATCCATAATTTGTAAATATATTCGTACTTCAAATGCGTTACTTCACTCTAAGAAACACGTATTACCATAATTCGTGGTCTGAAGTGAGTAAAACCACTGCGATGAGAGCTGGTATCTCAAGGACCCGTTGCGCGGGTGATCACTTGGCTGAGCAATATGTAGCCCTTTCTCTGATAAATACCCTCATTTTTCCAGCCCCTACTCAGTCGCTCCTGTGTTTTCGTGTCTCTGTGTGAGGACGGGAGCAGATATCAGTTCCCGAAACATCGCTTGTTTCTGTTTTGAAAAAACTATTGTGTTTGTTTCGTCTTTTCGTTTTGTCGTGTTATTGTCTCGTTTCAACTGTTGTGCTGAATTTTTTTGGGTTCAATATTTTTGTGCTGTCATCATTTGTGGGGTTTTTATCGTTCTATTCTGTTTTGTATTTCCGTTTTGCCGTGTTTTTGTCTCGTTTCAACCATTGTGCTGAATTTTTTTTGGGTTCAATATTTTTGTGTCGTCATGATTTGTGGTTTTTTTTCGTTCTCTTAGTACATTTTTCTTTGTTTTTCTTTGTTTGTTGACCATATTTCTGTTACGGAATATTTTGTGGTGTTTATATTCTGTTGACAACACCAATTTTTTGCTTAATTTGTGCTTTTTGTCTTTTGGTTATTTTTACTTATTTATTTATTTTATTTTTTAGTTTTCTTCTACAGAAAAAGTGCTTAGCAATGGCGTATGTCCAAAAAACTTACATCAAGTAATGTTGAAAGTCATTGACAGATTAATTACGGAACTGAGTAACAGGTTTAAGGCTTTGGAGAACATTAACAATAAGTTTGGATTTTTTAGTGGTGTTCAAATTCATAAAATGGAAGTAGAAGATTTAAAAGTCAAAGCAGCAGAATTAGGAAACACAGTGCCGATCTTAACAAAGAAGAATTCGTATTTGAAATTGAAAGTTTTAAGCACCATGCATTAACAGTAGACTATGAATTAAAAGATGCTACAGCATCAACAATGTTGAGCCTTATCTACAAAAATAAACTGGAGGAGGCACATCCTAACATTACTACTGCTTTGAGAATGTTTTTCACCATTCCAGTTACAATTGCGTCAGGTGAAAGAAGTTTTAGTAAACTTAAACTTATTAAAAGCTATTTGAGAAGCACGATGGGCCAGCAGAGATTAACAAATCTAAGTATTATATCTATTGAACACAAACGAGCTGCTTTGATAAATTTTTATGATATTATTAACTCTTTTGCAGCTAATCATGCTCGAAAAATTAAATTTTGAACTGAATTTCTTTGTATATGGTTATCAATACAATATTATACTTAATTCAGAATCACATGTTTCTTATGTAATTTTACTTAATAAACTTATTGGTAAGACATTAATTTTCACTGTTGTGCAAACAATAAACAATAGTTTGATAACAGTCTACTTCATTATAATAAAAAATGTACTTGTATTAGTTTTCCAATTAGTGTACTTGATAAATAAAAGTTCTCAATTATGTATAAGTGAATGGTATCATTTCAACCACCGCTTCTAACGAAAAAGGGTATTTTATAATGTTGGTAAGGAGGGGGCGGCAAATTAAGCTTTGCCCCCCCTAACGAATCTCCTAGTTCCGGCCGGCCCTGCATTGGTCATTAAATGGCAGGGACTGGACTGAAATAGGTTTTATGCTTAGTTTATGCTGCAAATTCAGTTGATGAGATCTAAACTGGGCAAGCCTACAACCGATCCGTATGGGAACATTTTTTCATTCAATTTGTGTTTTTTGGGTCATTCTAGAAGCCAGAATTTCAGAAGAAGAAGAAAATGAGATTATCGGCATTTTGTGCAATATGGGAGATCTTAAGGTGCTTGCTTGGTGTCAATTTTATATAAATTTAAGAATGTGTTGGATCATGTCAAGAAGAACAGACCTCATACTGCCTTATGGATGCAGTATTTAACATATTTTCATTGATGAAGTTCATATATTCTGAGAGCCCCTGGTGATTCGGCCATTCGGTCACTTGTCCTTTTTTCAGAACATACCATTCTTCTATGCAAGTGTAAATTTTCAATATGCAAAATGTGTCTATATTTATGTGCAAGACATGGTAGGATTGAAAACTTACCAACTGCTGTGTTCAAGGGTTTCTCAAAGTGTTATTTCATCATAAATATAACTGTTTCATGTTGGGCAGGGCTTTGGTCAGATATGGCCATAGAACATAATCTAATGCAATCTTGTAAAATCTCAGGTGATTTAACACGAGGAAGGGGAATAATGGATTTGGTTCTGTGAAGTGGAGCAACCACAATCTGCTAATCATTAGAGGAGTTTGCTAGATTGACTTTTTCAAGTCGGAAACAGCATGTTGATTTCCAGGTATCGCATTGAAATAGCGGTGGACAAGACTGGACAAACATTTATGAATGTTTCAATGACTATCCTACTTTTCCGAAAATAAATTAATTAATGTCTCTGTTAACAGGGTAGTTGGAAACTCAAAATTAAATAGTCATCGAGCCCTAGAAATTGGTATTGTGACCATGAAAAGTTTTGTTGGTTGTAATTTTTTTGACGTTAAACTGTCTAAACAGAATGTGGTGTTGTCATTGGCTAGTATGAGCAATGCCATAAAAGTGACTGGTAAAACAGTGGCTATAGACCCTCTGAAAAATTTCCAAAGAACTGCCATTAGAAAAAAGAGTGACGAAAGTGTTGCACGAATTATAGAATATGTATTACGATAATTCAAATTCAGTTGGCTGTCTTTAATTAATAGGAAATGAGGAAGAAAAGATGTCTTTTCTCCATTATGCTTTTTCAAAGGGAAATCATGCAACTCATGATCTAAGAACTACTAACAATTTAGTAGCTGGAGGCTTCCTCCTTCACTGTGTTACATGGAGTTTGAGCGCAAGGATTTCTGTTATTTGCGATCAATAAATAACCTATATACTGTGGTTTTCGATGGTAATAGTGACGTCAACAGTAAACACGAGGAGAGAACATGAGAATGGCCTCACAAAATCTTCAGTAGTCATTAATTTTTAATGAAAGCATGAATGTCACAGTTCAACAGAAGCATTTTATAGTAAATGAAGAGAATACAACTAAACAGGTAAAAAATTACAGCAACAGGAATAGAAACAGAAGTTTTCTACTACTACCCTTGCTGTGGGCCAGTGGTAAAAAATCCCAGCACCCTGCAGGGAGCTATGTTAAACAACTGCGGCACAAACATAAACAAAAATGTTAATAAAGGGACCAGCTCTCGCATCTAAGTGGGTGCTAATAAAACCATTCCAAATTGTAATTACATCTGTAAACATTTAAGAAACTAAATAGAGAAATATGGATAGACCGTAACATAAAAAAATACAAAAATAGTTTAACAATTTACTATAAGAATCATAAAGGCTATCAAACATCTCATATAGAGCAAACAGCGCAAGGCCTTGAGTTGTTTAGCGAAACATATTCTATAACATAGCTTAACCTGAAAAAATTTATAAAAATATTAGCAAAGAAAATAGGTACCCTAAAAAGTTATGTAAAAAATTACAAATATATAGACCTCATAAATATTACAAATATTTTTTTAAATTTTTAATGGACATTAAACCCCGGGCTTACATTATTAAAAGTTTCATCACCATCAATGCATTACTTTGCATGTGCCTAAAAAGGTTTATATAAAAAAATACATGAAAAGGTCTAGCAAGTGACGGTAGTTATTTGTTAATTTCACGTAAAATTTAGTTCCAATGAAGTTTAAACTTCTAATTAACTTTCACGTGAATCCAAAACCAACCACACGGTTCTCCTTTCACTTATGTTCTTTGCGCTGTTGCTGTAAAATATTTTCCGTTAAACTAGCGGAAACATATAGCTTTCCTGTGGCTGACTTATAAACGACAGGCCAAGACTTACTTGTAATTCTGAAGCATGTAGTTTGTTTTTTCCTTTCAAGCATGCTTAAAACATATCACACTACAGTAGAACAGGGCGTAGTCGGCGATCAACTGTACCCCGAACTTAGGGCGCAAGTAGGTACAGGAACTCGTAGGTTTTAAGCACCATAGCGATATTATGCACTCGTCGTAAGAAATAATTCAAACACAGTTACTATGCGGTAGTGTGACATAAGAAAACACAAAATATTCGCGTAACTCTGGTTAAACGTTAATTCAACCGAATGCGCGCCGTTCGTCAGCAGACTCACATCAAGTCACTTTTCCCCTTTCACCACCTCGGGCGGAAGCTCATGTGACCATCATTCAGCTAAGACACACGTCAAAGAAAATAGTTCTACCACACAGTTACAGTTACTTACCTATTTCTATAATGCCATACCTCCTGCGGTAATAACGCCCGGTACTATTCCCCTGCTGGCGTAACGCACCCTCCAACCAGATTGCAGGTGTCAGAGAAGCCATTGTGTTAATACACAAATAACGAATGAGTGCAGTGTGTGTACCTATTCACCCATAATTCTTCTTTTACATTATTAAGTTAATCCATACAGTTAATTATGTTTCCTAAGGTCAGAATATAGTAAATGGGGTAGACATAGCAAGCGACATGATCTTCATTTTGATTCATATTTTTAAAACTATTTAATTGCATTAAAAATAACCACTGCATTTTTAGGCCTTCCAGCCACTTATTTTGTCATTAGATTTTTTATTCAAGGGATTTATTAAGACTTTGGGTATTAAGTTTTACATAAAATTAGTTTTAGTTCTTTTAAGCGGTTTGGCAGTAGGTTGCTCTGTACCCCCCTTTCTCTCGTCTCCATCACCTCGTGGCAGTCTTTAGTCTTCAACAGGCCACGGTCCAGGGCAGATGCTGTCACTGTTGTTCTCACTGCCTACAGTACTCACGGAAATTATAGTTTTTCCATTTTTTTGCTTTTCTCCCTCCATACATCCCTAGACCATTTACATTGCAAGGCTTAATCAACTAACGAAAAGGAAGTACGTGTGATTTTTTTATCACAGTTAAATGAATCTTAAAATACACTAAAATTGATGTTGTAACATTAAACGGACCTACTCATTACCACGGTAGAAAATATCAACATTAAGCTATTAGTTATGGATTAAACCTTATTTTAACTGACACACATACTTCACTTAAAATGGCAAAATATTAGCAGTACCCAGAAACTGCGGGAGCGAATCCGCTAGTATTATATAAATTACAAAAGCAAACACAAAAAAATAATGTATTTGCTGATGTGTAAGCGGAAAAACATTATGACACTTTTTTTTTAATTTTAAGAAATAATAAAATATAGGTATATTTTTGATGTCTGCAATAAATTAAAATGGCCAAAAAAAATTTAAATAACATCTCGCGTGAAGACGGCGTAATAAAACGAAAGAGACTACGGGAGCCACAAAGAAGAGGTCTAAAAAAAGCGACCTTTTTAAGCTGCGTCACAGCGAGAGAGGTCGAAGGTCACTCTCTGAAGTCATTGGCCGACCAGACAGATCGCTGACCCCGCGCGGCATCACACTGTTGCTGTAGAACTAATTCATCGCTGAAGGCAAATTTAATGGTTTCATTCTCAGGCCAACTTCGATTTTAAAACAGGAGTCCGTTGGCAATTTTTATTCTAGTAATTGAATTATATTAATAAAAACAGTAGCTTCACAAATATGATACTTAAATTTTCTAAATAACAATTTGTCAAAATAAATTAATGTTTTATTCAATTATACTGTACATTAAAAAATATATATAGCATGACACAAACTGAAGTATTCACCACAATAAAAATAAATTAACATAAATTCAAAACCATACCAAAACAGTAATGTCAATTTTGATTAAAGAGATGCAAGATAGTCAAACTATTATGCAATTTTTTTCATTGCTTCGATCTTCACATTTCAGTATAAACATAATGCTAAATAAAAATAAATTTAGAATGCATTAAGTTTAGTTGAAGGATAAATTATTTGTTATGGTAGCTAATATAGCAGCAAGACCATCTCAAGAATATAACCAACTAGTAGCATATGTAGGTCGGTTCGAGCACAGGAGTCGGAGTGAGGGGCCGAAGCCGATGTCCGATATCTTGGATTGTAAAGTCTCGGCAGCCATCTTGAAAGACCTTGACCTTTAACTTTGACCATCAAAATTCCTCAAAATTTGCGAAAAAGTCGCAAAACTCCTGCCAAAATTTCAAGTTTTCAGGAAGAAAATTCAGCCAAAATAATAATTAAAAAATCCTTATTTCGAGGGAAAAATTCCCGTTTTGACGGAAAATGTCCCGTTTTGGTGCTCAAAAATGTCAACAGCTTTCAGTGTTAAAATACAGTTCGGTCTGGACATGCTTGTTCTGCGCTACTCATGAGTGTTTCCATGTCTGATGCTGGGGCCTCTGGAGTAACCTCACCAAGGTTCAGTGAGAATATATCTTCATTCTTTCCTTCTCCTTTGCGACACTTCTTATTGTCAGTTTTTGACGTGACAACGTCTAATAAATCGATGAATGCCGGCTGCACGCACGAAAAAGTGTCCTGTTACGCACATTGTTCCGTTACGCTGTATCCCGTTACGCTCAATGTACGCTTGCGCCGCATATATCTCTCTTCCACTCGATTGGCCTATGCGTCCGAGGAGGAGGAGAAGAAAGACAGCGGCAGCACACAACTTACATCTTCACGTGAACTGTTTCGTCGACTGGTTATAAAGTGAAGTGAAAAGTTAATGTGGTTTTCATTGCTTATTAAAACAACAATTTCGGCAATAAAGGTTAATTCTTCTTGCGTTTTAAAAATCTGATTACTAGTAAAATTTCAAGTATTTATTCTTTTATTATTAAAATAAAATGATTCAATTTTATTCATAAAAGTAGGCAATCATTTCATCAATGTTTTGTTATGACGTTGTCACGTTAAACTATCGTCCGTAAACCGACTTTACAGACAATCAATTTTTCTCATTTCTTTTTTTACTTATCTTTTTTGACCACTGCCGACCGTTTGTTTACATTGGGGTTCTTGAAATCACCTCTCCAAGTTCTTCTTCGTGTTCCTCCTTCAAGATTCTGCTGAATGAGATGACTGGCTGTTACTGAAGCCTTCCCCCACTCCCTGAACAACCATCCCCGAGGTGGAGGACTGGTTACTTCCGTGTATTCTGCTCCCAGCTGGCGGCAAATATATGAAAAGAAAGTATACTTTACATACTTTATATTAGACTTTAATTAATACTTTGGTTTTGGACTTTAACTTGTTGATTTATAAAATGAAGATTCTGTCAGCACAGCTAATGTACCTTTTTCCTAAAGATGAATGGTTAACCTTTGTCATTACTGTAGCATAATCAATGTATAAAATTTGCATCATGTTATCTTAATTCGACCCTGGCCGGAAGCATCATTGTAACTACTGGTTGTGCCGGAAATTAGGCATTTCGACACGATTTTTTTTAAATTTTATTATAATTTTAAATTATTTTTGGAAATTTTATTTGCTTTATAATTTGGTTACTAAAGGGAGATTTACACTTTGTTAGGCTGGTGTACTCCCCTAAGTTAAACTTTGTGGCAGTAGTCTGAAGCACCTTTCCCAGAGACGTATCTGATATTTTGCAGATCTAATACTTTGCTGGCAGCCAGCTTAAAATTTCCCTCGCTTACAGGCACGTCCCAGTCCTGTAACGTTACTTCACTTCATGACTAAAACCGCCTACAGCAGCTCTGGACGAGCTGTTACCATTTCTCAGAGACGAGCTGACCATAGCCTTTACTGTCACGAATACGTATTAGGTTCACTCCCCTGGAAGCATGTCATGGACGCTTGTTCCCAGCGTCGTTGCGTTTATCCCCCTCTTGAGTTCTAAGAATTCGCCTAAGACCAATGACCGGTCATACACCCCAGCAGACAGCGACCGTCTCCAAGGACGCCTTGCATAAAAAAATGTGTGCCAAGATGGACCGCACACGATACCTAGCGGCAAACTCGCTAACCGCCCAGCCAACTTACCCTGTAGGCCGCCAGAGTGTAGCACCTGACTGCCCCTTTATTCCCTTGGTAAAGCAGACGCCTTGGGCGAGTCGATTCTTTTTATTTCAGACACCTCTCAACAGGTAGCGCTAAAGTCGGCCAGTGCTAACAACTTCGAGACATCAGTCAGAGTTTTTTTATGACGGCCACTCGGGGAACTTCGGGACCTTTCGGTCCGGACTCCCAGCCCCCTCCCCTCCACTTTTGATTCAAGATTTACTTTTAATTACGAGACGCGGTTCTTCGCGGGACACTTCGCGTCGCGACTGCAGATGGACCGTTTGCGAAAATCGGCGGATCGACGAGACACTGCAAGACTTCCATCCGGCCGCAACCGACTATGTAGTCGCTTATATAAAGGATGCTATCCCTGTAATTTTTTTTAAGTAGTTTAGTCCGTCTGCTTAGTACAAGAGTAATAGTTATTTTTCTTTTAAATTTTTTTTTTTTTAAATGAAGAAATCAACCGCGCCCAGCCGCGTAATCGCGGGATCCAGTTCCTGGCTGGCGACGCATCTGTAAACAGAAGCCAACTCCCCTGTCTGGTGAGTGACGATCCGCGACTTTCCCCATCCTCCCCTTAACTTTTCCGGGCATTTTCTACCTCGTATACTGTCTGTGTTCAAGTTCTGATCAGTTTTTATTCGGACTGTTCCAGACAGGGTCCGAGAGCCGGACGCCGAATTGGCATTTTCATCTCCCTTCCACAACAGGACACAGGCGCCCTGGCATCATGTTCCCGCGTGATCTCCGGGGAACGAAGCCCCGACCTCCGGTGCTTCTGTATCTTTTGACCCTTTTCTGAACTTTCTTTAAATTACGTCGTCGGATGCAGTTAATTAGATAAACATAATTTCTGGACTTTAAGTATATACACTGGGAACGTTTAGACATATGTTTTTTTTATTGGTTTATGTATTTTTTTAGTAAATGAAACTTTTAATAATTCCAAGTACGGCCGGCCAATAATTTTTTTTTTTCATATACCTGATAGCTATTTAAGAATGTAATTAATATTGTACGTTAATATTTTCTTGTATCTGTTATAAGTTTCCTCAGTATGGAGTAATTATATTTCAGACGGAATCACACCTTGTTTTTGTTCATTTCTAATAAACTGGTGAAACCTAAAGATCCACCCAGCAAGGCAAAGATGCAGTGGCGAGGCGTGAGGTTTACATGAGGGAAAGCAACAACTCCGTTCACCCCAAAACACGGCGGCGGGGGGGGGGGGGGGGGTGTCCGGGGGTCCTCCCCCGGGAAAATATGGTTTTCAAGGTACAAAAGGGTGCTATTTAAGTAGTTTTCTTAACTGAACATTGACTATTCCACAGGTAGCAAAATTGACATTTTTTTTTAAATTATAAACTATTTTTGAAAAATAATAATGTTTGGAATACATTATTCTGATAATAAAATACCTACTCTACATTATTTATAAACTAAGTAGGAGTGTAGTATCATCGATATCTAGTAACAAATATATAAACAGACAACACATGGCAAAGTAAGCACTTAAAATAAAGAGAAGAAGCTCATAAAAATGTACTAGAATAGTAAAAATTAAATGTTGGTATTTTTTGTACCAACACAAAATAAGCTGGGATCCCGTATCCGCCACCCGCGGGATGCGGTCGGTAGCAGTTGACGCACACAAATCCCCCACGCACTGCCAGCAAACAGCCCGCGAGAGAGATGCGCGCGCCCCGAGAGACGACCGCCGACTGAAACGTGACCTCGCCACCTGCCCTGCCGAACTCTAGCGGACATAGCCGAAGCAGTCGGCGGAAGAATTCCACCGTCTGCTTCGGCCATGTTCGCTTCAGTTCGGCAAGAAAGCGCTACCTTCGTAGCTTCTACTACGTGTTTGTTAGCATGGTTTGAACCTTGCTACATGGTTGAAGTGAATATTTTAAGTTATACGTAAACAATAAAGAAAAATAATAGCTCAGTAGCCTATACTAACTTTGTGATACAAAAGGATAATTGTATACAATAATAAAATAACAAAAATAAATATTTTTTTATAATAAAGCCCCATTTCAGTAACCCGAAAATCTGAAGTTGCTATTCATTTGCTACTTTCTAATCCATTTGTTTCTCCATCTTAGGAGAGGTATACGTAATTGTTTTGCACAATGCTCAAGCTCACCTGTGACGAAATTTACTCAATGTAAATGGTTTTCTACCCAGCATTCCTTCTAGGACATTCCTTATCCCGCAAAGGAAACAATTCTTATGCCTTACAGAGCATAAGCTTTGTAGCACAGCATAACACTTGTAGCCTTTCACTTATAAATGCTATTGAAGAGTTGCTTAACAGGTACACAACTAAAGCACAGTCTCTAGATAAAGTTGGTAGTGATCGCAGTCACATAATTCCTTTTTTGCATTAGAAATACCAATAAATAACATCTCTGTAACTATGAATGAATCCAAGATTGTATAAAAAATATATTTTTTTTTAAATTTATATAATCCATATAAACAACATAATTCTTTTTCTCACTAAAGTACACAACTGGGCTTATCATGCGAATTCTTATTCTCAATTTTCCTTTATATTTTTCTTGCAAAACAAATATAATATTCAACCACTTTATACGTCCATTGTTTTGCCTTAACACACTATAGCACTAGCTACCAATATTAGATAATATGAATATCAAATTTACCAAACAACTGAACCATAAAATAGGCTTATCACGCTTCAATAAAATTGGCACCAAATCTGAAATTAATTTAAATCATCACCCTCAGATATGAGCCTCTCTAAATAATCATGAGTAATATTTAAGTGACTAGATAACAATTCAGATCCCACATTTACAGCTGTATATTCCAGTTTGTATACAACTATATGGTATTATTACTTTTTCTCACTATAATCATAACACTGCATTTATAGCAACATGTTTTTTTAAAAAATAAAATTACTATAAAATTACAACCAGCCATATGAAATTTCTATCTATATTTAAATTTTTGAACTCAGTCCAACTCTTGGTTGACAAAAAATATTGTCTTTTAAATAAATTATTTCTTTTACTGCACACCAGGTTAAGAAAACCAGCTAATTTTTGTATCACTGTGCTTTCCTTCATTTCTTTTATGGTGATGATAAAAATAATAACGCATAGTGCTAGACAAAATAAAAAAATCCAAGCAACAGTCTTGCCCATGTTTTGTAGTCCCAAGGGAGAAAATGGCCATCTAATGTGTGGCAATAAATTATTAAATACTTTTGCACGACAAATGAAAAATGCGACGAAGTCATTAATAATTATCCTTCGTTGTTCACCTAATGATAACTGCGGAAAAATTTCGCACGACTCCCTTCATGGATAATAGAACTCCATATATTTACCGCCTGCCTCCACTACCTCGTAATGATCAAGCATCATAGTCAACTTGAACAGTTCCCACTTACTTGAATGAAGTTCTTGAAGACTTTACAATGCCAGCTGTGAAGTAAAATTCGACCTGGTTCAGCTCAACAGCCGCACCACATCAAACTGTATTGAACAGCTTGTAAATTTTCCACCACTAGAACCGACGATACCAATTGAACAGCTTACACAGCTGCCAATGTTGGTCTGTACGATAATCTTGACAGTGCTGTCTTTTTAGCACGCAAATTTGTACTACAATCAATAGTTTCAATTGACATAACAGCAGTAAAACGATGGATTTTTCGTACACCTTTACTCACATTTTATACAGGAGTAAACGACGCCAATCACTCGTAAATTCTTCGTGCCAGTCTCTCCACGCTAACCTGGTGACACAAGCCAGAGTAAAATTGCAAATCTTCAATATTAAAATGCCACATTACGTGGCAGGGAACAATATTTCAAACGTTCTCGCCTGACATCTCACAGTCGTATCTCGCCACAACGGCCACAAGCCGAGAAGGAAAAAATGGCAACGACCCAACGACCTAGAAATACATAGACTGCTAATAGGACGCCATATTTGATTCCAATTGAAACTCAATGTTATGATGTTGGTTATGATGGACTTTGACAGTTGAGGGGGCAAAACAAAGCGGTAACCTTCATGCCAAAGCAAGGAAAGCATGGCGAAGTGACTGTAATTTTATGAAGCGAACGTGAATTTGTGGTTTATTGTGGTCCGAGCGATATGTTTATCTCCTCCAAGCTTTATCTTGAAGATATTTGTTAGCAGTTTTGTTGTAACAGCCAAGATAAAGAGGCTACGAAGCGTCGATATGCCGAATTCGTGTGTTGCCTACAATTGTACGAACAGAGTTTTACGTGCATCTGGAATATTGTTTTACAAGTAAGTAGTATAGTTACTCGTATACGATACACAGTTATTAATCAAAATTAGTGTGTTTAAGTGTATGTTATGTAATGAAGATCCGGACGCTAACAAATAAATACAAAAAAATATACCCGTACAGTGAGGGGTTAATGGCACATACAGGTGTAACCTTACCAGATATTGTAACGAATTAGTTTTCATTTGAAAAATTGTATTACTGATACCGTCAATTTATTAGTAAAGCGATGGTATGACAAGGCCAATTTTCAGATTGTGGCCAGGTGTATATATTTTAGGCCTACTGCAGCTATGGAAACCACGTATCCATGTAGGCCTTTGATTTCGGGCATTGAGTGCGCTGACCTGCAGTCGGAGATATTGTCAACTTATCATGAAAAGTAAAGAAAGGACTGCAAATTCCTACTGATGTAATGACTGAAATAATTTGTTTTTTAAAGTTCTCTTGTTTGTGGGTTTAACTTGTAACCAGTATACAAGTTAAACAATTATGAAAACTGGTAATCGCCAATGCACCTGTGTGTGTGAAATGCCTTTTATATTAGTATGTTTTAACTGCACAGATGTTGTAAAATAGACCACAAGAGACACAGTCTCGTGGAAAATAAAACAAAACTTTATTATCTAAACAAACATTCTTTGTTACATAGACACAAATACTAAGGGTTCTGCGACATGAATGCAGGTAGCAGCAGCTTTTAGAGCCAAAGTTAATATAATTACATGCCATGTAGAATTATGTAGAATTTTGTACTTTCAGGTTTCCTACCTGCCCAGATTTGAAGAAACTATGGGTACATGCAGTGCGAAGACAAAATTGGATGCCATCTGTTGACAGCAAGCTTTGTTCTCAGCATTTTAAGACTACATGTTTCAAGTAAGTTTAGCAATAGGCCTACAATTATTATTAATTATATTTAGGGGGTGAATTCACAGGACAACTGTAGTATGCGATGTTGAACATAAACATAATGTATACTACACTGAAGCCGGGGGGGGGGGGGGGAATTTGTATATGCCGATACTGTTTAACGAATTGTTTGTTACAGTGTTACATCCAGGTTGTTAAGCAACATTGTGAACCGAACTAAAGAAATGAACAGTAACATTGCACCACATGAAAACATACACTAGCTTACATATTTGGCTAACAACTGCATATTTTCTAAAGTAATTTTGCAGTGCTCAGCTATTCAGCTATTTTTTCCCTGTCTTATTTGCCATATATGCTCGTAGACATGTGCTAATGCACAGACCACAACGATAATTCATGTATTCTTTATATTCACAAAGTACTATTGCATTCACATAAAGAACCAACTAGTATAGCCCCAAGTGATTACCTTAGTGTGCCTTTACAGCATGAATGTCCCATGTGTTTTAAAATTGTCTGTAATTAGTTACATAATTTTCATCCCTAGAATCTTCGACACACATATACTGTATAAGGTTGTACATAATTCATATATTCGCCTCTCAAAGTAACTCCTTTATTCTTTCAAGGAAAACTGCTCGAACTATCAAAATAGGTCTGTTCAATACTTTTCTTCCATAAGAGTGCATGTTACTCAAAAAACATGATTAGTTTTACTATAAGTTACCTAAGCCCTAAGAGATAGTTGACTACCATTTTAAGAATCTACGCTGTTGAAACTGATTTATAGTTAAGATGCGTCTAAATATAAATGAATTTCATTCAATTAAATTTTGAATAATATTTTGAGGTTAAATCATGTAAAATTAAATTTTAAAACATTCCTAAGTAGGTGCTACCAACATTTCTGGTTCACAAAATAAAATTTACTAAGATAGGAAATTAACTGTTTCAGTTCTAATGATATTTAATTAAGAAACAATGTAATGTTTTCTAGTATTAAAGAGTTTATTTACCCTTTTAACATAATTTCAGACTACATTGCTTAATAAATGTGTTTCTGCCATGACTTGTACTAGCGCATTATGGTGGCCCGAGGTAAACTAGCCTTTCAAGCTTCTCATTTTTCTTTCAATAGTTGCTAACAAGCAAAATGGCAGAATATAATCACTGGGGGCTATGGCATCGTCGGAATTAAACACACATTGAAAGAAGTAATTAGCTATTCGTGGCATTATTAATTCTTTGCTTAGTTAATAATTTGTGGGATTGAATTTAATGCTACACATACAATATATAATGGTTGACATTGTCCGTGCACAGAAATAAAACGCAATATATTTTTGTTTATGGTATATGCAAGTGAAAAATGGCATGGTTAAGCCGCAAACCGGATAAACCACACCCGGATAATCAGAATCTACTGTATTTAACTTTTATGTTAAGCAGTTTCTTAAATGTTGTTAATATAAAAACATTTTTATTATTTACAGTGTCTTTGGTGACCGCAAGTATTTGAAGGAAACAGCAGTTCCAACAATATTCAATTTTCCAGCTCATCTCATGAAAACAACAAAACCTCGTTCTACAACAAAGAAAAGGAATCACTCCCCAGATGTTATTCCAGCTAGTACGAAGAGGCAGAGAACATGTAGGGAAGTAGGTTCTAAGGATCAAGAGTACCATGTTGGCAAGCATTGTCTGGGCACAACTGAAAATATAGAAGCAACTGACTTGGTACAGGCTTCCATACAAGAGAACTGTTCAACAAGTAGAGAAGATGTATCTTCTGTTACTCCACCAACCACTTCTACAATATATAAATGTCCAGAAAATGCAAGTGTGCTCGAGTCTCAAGAAATGAATACAATAAGTGAGAATTCATTAGCACCATGTCATAGTGAACCACAGAATTCAAAAAATCTCAAACACAAAAATTTAGACCATAATTACTGCTTGCCAAGTCCTATAAAAATGTACAAACAGTTGTGTGCGTACAGAGAAAGAAACAAAATCTTAACGAAGAAAGTTAAGGTTACTAAAATGAAAAGCAAAAGACAGATTAAGAAGTTGAATAACTTGCAAGATGCTTTGACAGGACTCAGAAAACACCTTTCTGAGTCAGATTCCGTCATACTGAGTGAAGTTTTTGGTGATGTCATCAAGGAGCTAATTACTTCAAAGAAATCGTTGGCCTACTCTGACGAAGTAAAAAAGTTTGCTACTACTTTGCAGTTCTATTCAGACAAAGCATACAGGTACATAAGGAAGTACTTACCTTTGCCTCATCCCAGTACTATTCGTAATTGGGCATCAAAATTGGATGGTGGGCCAGGATTCACACAACAGTGTTTTGGCTATCTAGCTTTTTTGCCAGAGCCCAAGAATGTGTGCTTAGTCATGGATGAAATGGCCATAAAACATCAAATTGATTTTGATGGTAAGCAGTCTGTAGATTTTTGTGATCTTGGCCATGGATTTCTTGAACATGACAATGTCCCAGAAGCTAGAGAAGCACTAGTTTTCATGGTTGTGGCCATGAACGGAAGTTGGAAGCTTCCAATTGGCTACAGTTTGGTGAATGGTTTGAACCACAGTGTCAAGACTAACCTTGTCATCCAGTACATAAAAAAACTGTATTCTGTTGGTGTCACTTGTGTAGCAGTCACGTTTGATGGTGCACCTACAAATATTGCAATGATGAAAGAGTTGGGAATAGAGTTAGATGATTCTGGTGTTCCTAAGAACTGCTTTTTCCAACATCCGTGTGAGAAAAACTTGAAAGTTAGATGCTTTCTGGATATTTCCCACATGTTAAAACTTATCAGGAATTTGTTGGGGGAGTATAAGATTTTGATATATGATAGCGTCCAAGGTCCAAAACCAATTGACTGGAAGTATTTCACCATGCTTCATGAATTACAGTCAGAAGAAGGAATGCATGCAGCCAATAAGTTTGGTAGACAGCATATTGAATGACAACATCAAAAAATGAAAGTTAAACTAGCAGCCCAGACCTTCAGTTTGGCTGTATCCAGTGCCTTCAAATTCTTGGAGAAATTGTTACCAGAATTCTCTGGTGTCACAGCTACTGCTGAATTTTGTGAAGTAATAAATAACTGTTTTGATTTACTCAATTCATGCCACCCTTTGGCCTCCTACTCAAAGAGCCCCATCACCAAAAACAACAGAGAACATGTCTGCAGTGTAGTAACATCTACAGTAGATTACCTTAAACGAATTTGTGATGGCAGTTACATCCCAGTGTTGAATGGCAGGAGGAAGACAGCTGTATTGGGTATGATTTTGGATTTGATGAGTGTACAGTCCATTGCCGAAGAGTATGTTTGGCAGGAAAGCTCACATATGAAGTATTTGCTGACAAGAAAATTCAGCCAAGACCATCTTGAGTTATTTTTCGCAACAATCAGGAGCAGGGGTGGGAATAACAACAATCCATCAGCACTTCAGTTCAGGTCAGCCTACCGTATAACCCTTTTGGCCAGCATTACTCTTCCATCTTCAGGGAATTGTGCAGCAGACGACACACACACTCCACTTGTGCATTCATTCATCACTGATGTTACACAAAATGTTGCACACAACATCTTTGCTGTTGAAAAGGACCACAATTATGCTGCGTATGTTGGTGAATTCAAACAGATTTCAGAATACAGTGACCAGGTAGTTGTATACATTGCAGGTTGGGTTGCTCGCAAACTACAGAAAGTTTTAACATGTCAGTTGTGTATCAACATTGCTGTGGATGCAGATTCACAAGAAGAACACAGTTTGTTAGCAATAAAAAACAGAGGTGGTTTAGTTCATGCTTCTGCAGATGTAGTAAATACGTGTTTGATTGCTGAGAAAGTTTTGAGAGTTAGTTGCCTCCTGCACAAATTGACACCTCAAAAAAACATTCTTCTTCAGTTAACAGTGAAGGCTGCTAAAATTTTACAGGTAAGAAATATTTCAGACATCATGAACACCTGTTTACTACCTCAGAGTTTGGAGCAGAGTCTCACTACAGCATTTTGACAAAATATGTCATAAAACTGTACTTGCAAACTAGGCTTCGCCATGTAGCAAAACTCCATAGTTCGTTGCAGCAGGGTCAGTCAGTCAGACAGATGTATACTAAGCTTATCTTATTTAAAGGTCAGTAATAATTTTACTGTATAGTTTATTGCCCTGAATAAGTCTGTTTGTATGTCACTTGACCTAATGTACTATAAGTGCACCAGTTGGATTCTATTTTAAAAGGGATTTTCGCAGGTATTATTTTTTCTCAATGAAAAATAAGGTAAACATGGGCTATGGATAAAACTGTAAATATTTACTTTAGCAACATTGTTTAGTCAGTGCAGTTATGCTCCACATAAACTATGATGTAGCTAAAACAACTTTTATGATTGAGATGTCAAGTTTTGATTGTTATGACATTATAGTATTCTGTAAATTTTGTAACCCTATTCAATCATTTTATGGGGTACAGAAAAAGGGAGGTTTCAATTTTGTAATTATTTCCTTAGGTTATTTATATAGTTTTGTGTGTTGATTTATATAACTTTGCTAGAGCCAATTTTGTTAATGAGTTAAATATGTATTTGTCACTGCCAATTGTAGCCAACACCAAAGGAATGATAAGGTGTTTTCATAAAAAATACACTTTTTACTATTGGTTTATTTACTGTAGCTTAGTGACACTTGCAACAGACCAAGTTTTTACAGCTGCTATGCAAAGGTATAGTGTTTTGATGTATGTATATTTGTTACTGTTGATTTATCCACTATATTGTCACTTGAAACTGACAAAGTCATTGCCATTTCTAGTTAAAGAGTTACTTCTTTGATGTGCATATATGTGTCACTGCAAATTATTTCACCATATTGTCGGAGGCTGACCTAGTTTTTACCGCTGCTATGACAACGGTGTAGTGTTTTGATGTACATACATTCGTATTGAGAAAAATGCACTTGGTTTTATTTCAGTTTTGGAGATAAATTGTTTTAAACATACCATGAGGTTATTTGACTTCACACCTTATTATAGCAGAATCTGCCAACGATATATCCATGTAACTTTGCATTTGGCTGCAGTAGTTCTGTCTTTAATGTATATCAGGAGCAGAAGAGGTCCAACGACCTTGCAGGACTCCTGAGTATTTTTGTGAGTGATATGCAATGTGTGTGTGTATGTGTACATATATATAGAATTTTTTTTGTTATTATTTCAACTATCTCTGAAAATCATATGAAAAGCTGGGAACTTGCATATATAAATATTGATGGCTTTACTCTAAGCTCACACTTTTATACCATCCATGAATATTTAAACTTTATTTAAACAAGGTAAACATACCATTTATACACTCAGTATTTTTTTTCTGTATGTATGTAAATAAAGCTTATGTGTGTGTATATTTATTAATTGGTTGTTTTAGCTACATTATGCAGATCACATCAGGTTTGTAATGTAAATAGCTTTGCAACTCAGTACTTTTAAAAGGGAAGTAGCTTATTTCCTAAGTTTAAACATATTTGTCAAAGTGTATTTACATAGATTTCTCATCATGTATATATGTATTTGTAATATGAATTAATTATTACACCATGTATATCTATGTATCATTGACATGCTTCATATCCCTATTGTCGGAAAGACACATAGAGGGATTCACAAAGCGAAAATAAATAGATAAATCTGCTTCCTGTTTGTCATATATGATAACAGTAATTTGTTTGCAAATACCTTTTATATCTATGTCCTACAGCTTTTCAAATAATTTGTGCTCAGCAATATCAAAAACTTTTGATATGTCAAGGAATATTCCAAGTTATTTACAATTGTCACATTATTATTGGTTACAATTTATTTCTCTGTAATAATTACTGGTAAAACAATTACTTTGTAATATTTATTATTAAGTAATTTAAACTTGAAAAAATTGTTACTTAAGTTAATATTAACTTAAAAATTGCACTTAACTGTGATACAGGTGTCTTATGCTCACACTCCCAAACAACATGGTAAAACATAACTCTCAAAACAAATCAAAGGGTATTTTGATTATAAAAACTGAGCCAGGCTCAAGAAAGCCCTAATTTCAAAAAATTAAAAAAAAAAAAAAAAAAAGGTGTGCAGGAAGCTATCTGATAACATTCACTATTTCATATGATCATGATGATTTAAAATTAAGGCTTAGCAAGCATTCTTTGATTACTTGATGTCAGTTAGTCATGTTAAATTTTTATCTCAATATATAACCTGAATTAATGCCAATCTCTGTGTAGCTACCTACAGGGGCGTAGCCAGGGGGGGTTTTAGGGGTTCAAACCCCCCCCTTAGCGCCAAATCTTTAATTAATTTCTTATTAATCACTCAAACAAATTTCATATTAAAATTAATAAAATTTTTACCATTATAATATTTAAATATAAGTACCGGAAACTGCTAAAATAGCACTATTTTACAACTTAAAATCCAAATTTTCCCGGGGGAGGACCCCCGGACCCCCCGCTTTAATACGGGGGGGGGGGGGGGCCATGCTTCTTAACACCCCCCATACACAAATCCTGGCTACGCAGCGGCACTTCATTTAAAAATAGGCTATGTGTAAGGTACTATACATGCATTTGTGTAGAATGAAATGAGTACAGAGTGTTATGGATTAGCAAGAGAATGCATTGTTTGAAACAATTTCGACATAATGGTAGTCTGAGGTGAAACCACTAGGAATCCATCCCAGAATACCTTGGTGTTATGTATTTGAAATGAATTTGAATTTCTCTTGCAATTGGCCTTCAGCCCTGTAGCAAGTACTGCCTCTACCAACATCTCAATCCCTCAGCCCCTTCAACATTTTCTGAAACTCCCTTGCTTCAGTCACCTTAACCACATCCTTCCCCAACTCATTACACTCCTTTATTGTTCTTTCTGTAATAGTGGTTTTCCTCTCTCTCTCTCTCTCTTTGTCCTCTTTCTCACCCCTTGCCTGATAAAACTTGTGAAATGGAATAAATTTGCTGTTATAAAAGCCTAAAAATAAACAAACTTGTTATCTATTAATGCACGAGGTAACATCACAAATATGTACTTTCAAACTCATCACAACACAGATAGCCTTCGTGGTGATTAGGCCATAATTAACTGTGAAAGAAAATGAACTTAACTCTTTCGTCGTAAAAAATACAGCCACTTAGGTTTTTTTTAAAGGTATGTTTACCTTGCCTGCCACAGGGTTCTGCTAAATTGTATGTTCTAGCCGAGGTGTACATAATGTATTTTTAGATATGTAGCGTTTATTATTTGCTACATACGATACTGGAACAGAAAGAAGCAATGCATGCTGCAAGTAGCTAAGGGACCTTACTTCCACGTGCTTAGCTAGACAAATGTTGGGGCAGGATAATTCTGTGAGCATACTATAGTTTACCACACACACCTACGATCACTTTCAGTTTTAAGGAAACAAGCACAGCTGTGTTTTTTCAATTCACTATTCTTTAATTGCATCCTAGTAGACTATACCGGACCTTGTCATGTAAAAGGCCTTTCAACTATAAACGCAGTGTTTCGGCAACTGAACTATTATATAACTTAGGCCTATTTTAATTAAAAAGTTGCTTAATTCAATTTTTACGTAAATCATTTTAAAACTGTACATTTACAAATACTTTACGTGAGCCAAGATAAGCGAAATCGCGGGGATAAAATTGTCAATACAAGACCATAACAAACTTTTATTTACGGAAATTCCAACTAGGCACAGTGGTTGATTGAATCTCATTGTATTATTTATATTGTGCTGCTTTTATATTACACATTTTGTATGGTGACCTTACTTGTTACGAATAATTAGACTTGAAAAACGAACTAGTAGTTTCATTTGTCCATAAGGAACAATAAACAATGGATACGATCTTGCCCCCTCTTCTGTCAAAACATGTTTCTGTCTCACTCACTCGAAGAGTAGTTCCAGAGATTGCCGTCGACAGCAGCAAATGGCGCTGAAAGAATATGTACCAGCAGTCTATGTATTTCTAGGTCGTTGCAACGACCTTAGTCACCATCTTGGATTCCGCCATCTTGACATGAAGTGCCCTAATCGCAGAACATTACGCTGCCTCACAACACGACATTACCTGAGCAACGCTTCGAGGACACACGAACTAACCCAAACATTCCAAGGAGTTATGAAAGGTAATTCAGAGGTATATTTTTGTAAGAAAAGTAAAAATCATTTTTATTAATGAAGTAAAAAATTTTTTCTCATATTTATATTTACTTTTAATATTTGTGTATGGATTGCAGTAAACTGCTAGTGTTATCTTCGCCTCCGAGCGTTTTTTTTTTTTTTTTTTAGCTCTTGAGTGTTTCTTCCCTTGCTCTTTCCCCGCTTTTACTCATTATTTTCCTTGCCTCTCTGCGCTCCCCTCCCTTCGTACTGTGTTGCGCATGCGCCCGTATTCCTTTTCTTGATACTATTTTTCATCTGCGGTGGTTTACCCTCCATGCTTATATAAGTCCTGGATTGATATAAAATCCTTATCACACCTTTAGTCACTTCGAGCAAACACATGTTGTGTTCTTGTAGGGGTGCCGCGGATACGGTCATGGACGTGTAAGTATTAGGCTTTGGTGTTGTTTCCTTGGTTTATTGTAGTAGCTCTTATTATAACGTAATACGTAACTCTCTTTGCTTAACTCATTTTAGGCTTGCCACGTTCTAAATTATGTTTGTTGTCAAGATTTTTCACGTATTTGTGCGTTTGCTATATACCGTCCATGATCGGATCCAGTAGCGGTAGATTCTTAATTGCTCTTATTAAAGTCGTTAACTTTAATATAAATTTGTCTGTCACGACGTATAATGATTGCATTTATTAATATCGCACTCTTAAATTGCGTACACACGATTTATTTAAATTGTCGTGATGTAACACATTCATGTTCTAGTAATCAATAGTTTTATTGTGTAATTGCTTTAATCACCCTCGTTCGCATAGAACGTATTTATTCATCTTACTATGATATTCTTTGCGTAATCAAGCATTTACGTAATCACGTGTTTGCACATGTTACGTAAAATACTTATTCAAGAGCACCTATTTTTGTATTCCATTTGAGATTACATATTTTTAAACTATTTTAAATTATTTAATGTTTTATTATGTATTTTGTATTATCCTAATGAATGTTTAGAGTAGTATGTAAATGGCGGAGCAGGCGCAGGATAAAGAATCAGGATTAGGATGGGGTCAATGACCGACCACCTTGATGTCAAGGTGGCCATCTTTGATGACCTTGATCTTGACCACTGTCCTTGAACTTTGACCTTAACTTGTCCTTTGACTATGGCCATGACCTTAGTCACCATATTGGATTCCGCCATCATGAATTCAAGTGCTCCAATCCCCGAATGTTGCAATTTTCGTTATGGTTGCCATCTTGAATTCTAATAGCATGTCTGCCATCTTGGATCTGATGTCAAAACCACTTTTTAAGATTCTTACGATGTAACTGTATCTTGGAATCGAACTCCCCACTCCATAATGTTGCAATTTTCGTTGCAGCCACCATCTTGAAAATCCGTAAATTTTATTCTATAAAATCGGATTTTTTTTAATTAATAAAAAACTAATGAATAAAATTTTAATAAAAACTTCCGACATTTTTATTTATGACTTTACCATTGCACTTTTTATGGCTGCCGTCTTGAAAATCAACATTATTACCCAATTTTAACGGAATGTATTTTAAAATTTAAAAATGTTAATTAACAAGATTGTAATAAAAATGCACTGACATCATTGAGTTAGGAGTCCTCGGTTTGAACCCGACGAGTTCATTCGATTAAAAACTGACTATGCGCCAATAATGCCAAGGTAGATTTTACTTTCAGTCAGTATGACGCCATGGCGGTCAACCTTTAGTCTGCTGGATGCCACCACCTTGGAGCCGACATATTGTTGTCGTCTGGTAGCAGTCGCTATCACATTTTCGTCTGCTAGAAGGCACTGTCGCCATATTAGTTTAATTTTTGCCCTTAGATTGCAGTAGTATATATTTCTGTGTGGTCCGCCATATAGTCAGCCGTCTTAGCCACCATCTTGAAATTCTGTAAATTTTAAGCTAGAAATTCGGGAGAAATGCCAAAAATCATTTTTTTTAATTAACTTGTTAAAATCATGATTCATTTGATCTATATTCGTCCTTGGTTCTATCTTGCTTGATGTAATAAAGAATATTTTAATTAAAATTACAAAAAAAAAGTTCCAGAAAAAAAAACAAAATTACAAAACCATTATTACAGATAATTCACAAGGACAAAAAAGCAAATTACAAACGTTGCTCTATTTCTACAGTCTTATTAGAAGGCTAAGCGAGTTCTTTGCATGCCATGACATGTATTTTCAGGACAGTCCATTAACCAGCCACGCCCAGTAGGTGGCTAGCCACATCCAGTCAGTTGCCAGGAGTTATTTTCGTCGATACTCGGCGAACATTTTAAACAGTTAATACAGTCCAAGCGTCTCTGAACCAAGAGGTATTATTCACTTATATGCGACCAACATTCTAACCATGCCATGTTCAATGTCAGGCGTATATACCAGTCGTCTCCTAACCACGAGGCCAATAATATCCTGAGTACAGAATTATCGATGCTGATTCGTCCTCAAAAGGAAGCACATTCTAAAATGAAAGCTAATTCGTAAAAAGGTAGGACATTAAAAAAAGAACTGCATTTAGAAGAACATTCGAAAAAAAAAAAGGAAGCCCATTTGGAAGCACACTCGACAATAACGAGGTAAAATTAAAAGAAGATACAGAAAAAATGCACATGTGGAAGCACAATAAAAAAGTAAGAACGTATGGAAACACATTCAGAAAAAGAAGCATATTTAGAAGCACATTCAAAAAAGGAAAAAACATTTGGAAGCACATTCGGACAAAGGAAGTCCATTTGGAAGCACATTAATAAAGAAAGCACATTTTGAAGCCCACTCCACAAAAATGAATCACACTCAACAAAAATGAAGCACACTTGGAAGCACATTCTGAAAAAGGAAGCTTATTGGCAATCACATTCGACAAAAAGGAAACATATTCAAAAAAGGTAGCACATTTAACTTGGTAGGATACAATACAATTGGCATCAAAAGTCATTGTCACCAAAAGTATTTGGCTCCAACAGTCGTTGGCTCCAAAAGTCATTGACTCCAAACGTCATTGACTTTAAGAGTCATTGGCTCCAAGCATCATTGGCTCCAAACGTCTTTGGCTCCAAAAGTCATTGACACTAAAAGTCTTTGTTACTAACTGTCTTTAACTCCTGCTGTTTTATGCCTAACTGCTCCAATGACGATTGTCTGTAAGGTGACTTGGCTACGAAGTTACAATATTACAAGGCTATTTGACTACGAAGTTACGAGAGTAAAATGTTACATGACCACAAGACTACAAGGCTACGAGACGTGAGGGTTACAGGCTTCTAGGCTACGAGGCTCCACTACCTACGAGACAACAAAGCTACGAAGCTACGAGACTACGAGGCTATGAAACTACGAGACGACAGAACTACAGGTTACAAGGTAACGACGCTACGAGGATACGTGTCTACAAGGCTGCAACTGTAGTCGGTAGTCAGTTCATGATTGGCCTCATGGTTTGGAGGCACCTGATCTATATGCTTGACATTGAACATGACTTGTTTAAAATGTTCGCCGAACAATGTTTAAAAATACCTCTTAGTTCGGATTCGCTTGGCCTGTATGAAGATTTGTTGTTTCTTTTTTTTTCGTGAAAATGTCTTTTTTGTGGCATATGGCCTGTGTTCGACTCTGGTTAATGCACTATAAAAAAAAATTTCTGGGCCCAAATGTTACATTCGTAGGCTAGTTTTCTACTCTCGTTCCATTTTTCGAACTTTGAAGCCATTCTCACGAGTAATTTACATATGTGTTCACGTGCTACTGATGTAGCCGGGGAGCGACGGCCTGCGTGCCTCGAGCGAGCGGCCAGCCGGACGACCCCCAACACATCTGCAAGCCTTCAACTCTCGCGCGTTGGGTCAATGACCGTGTGCTGATGGCAGACGGCGGGGCTCTCAGTCGCCTTCGTCCAGCGCCGGCCTCCAGCCTTGAGATTTTTTTTAACATCTCTGTGGTTGACATGGTTGAATTTAGGTACTTTGACTAGACATATGTGAATACTTTTAACTTAAAATGTATCGGAAGTTATTTTTCTACACGAGGCAAGGGAAAAAAAATACAAAGTTGGCGGGTGGGTCTCTGTCACATGGCCCTTACCACATGAGTGACTGGCACTTGGTGTGTGTGCTGACTCCTTATCTGTCCTGCTGTTTCATGTGATAGTGTTTTTTAGTTATTGTGTCCTGGACATTAGACTCTTTAATAAATAAATAATTCATTTAATTAACTCTGTACTGCCTGCTATCAAATCACGGACAGGAATCAATCGAATTATTCATTATTTTAACAAGCAATTTTTTGTTGATATTTGGATTTTTTTTCTTCAGTTCCTGAGTTAATAACTACGAACTTTCAAGATAGTGGCCATTATGTCATAATCAGCTTACTGGAGGCAGGTAGATGTGGAATTTAAGCAGCTTTTAGGATTTTGAACATGATTTATTAAATATGTGTTTTTTTTTTTGCTCAGAACATATTTGTATTTATCAGGGACCGAACCAAGCACTGTATGCGATCGAGTCAATCATTATTTTAACATGTTATTATTTTGATGATTTTTGGAATCTTTCCCGATTTTCTTGCTTAAAACTTTTAGCTTTCTAAGATGGCAGCCAAGATGGCAGACAAGATATTGGACACCCTGGTAAAAAAAATTACTGCACTCGTACAGGTATAAAATAAAACAATATGGCGGCAATGCACTCTAGCAGACGGAAACAATAAGTCGGATCCAAGATAGCAGCCTCCAAAATACGAATACAAGATGGCCACTATGACTTCACACTATCTGACGTAATATCTACCTTGGAATTAGTGGTGGGAGGTCAAACTGTTGGTGGTTTCCATGGAGGAAAGATCCGTCGCCATTTTTAATCGAATGATTTCGTCGGGTTCGAACCAAGGATTACATGGCATATGTACGTTTTTATAAAAATATAATTATGTGAATTTTTTACAAATTTTTCAAATATTTCCCGAATTTCTAGCATAAAAATAATGGATTTTCAATATGGCGGACATTTTTTAAAATTGCAATTATTTTCTTAAAATTTTTAAGTAAATTGTTTTATATACATATTTAAAAAAATTCTTGAATTTCAAGTATGAAAATTACTTTTTTTCAAGATGGCGTCCGTAAGGATATGTGCAACGATGGTGGTTGATTTAAAAGTCAAGGTCAAAGCTTCTCACCAGAGTTTTCTTGGAGGCTTGTAAATGGGTAATTTAAGCCTCTTAGGGGATTTCAAGCCTCTGGAATTTTTGGGGAATAACATGGGAAATTGTACCTCAAAAAGGAAATTAATAAGAAAATTTTGAATTAGAAGAAATTTTTTAAAATTTTTTTAGTGGAACTTTTTTTTCCTTAAAAAGGAAATTTTTTTGAATTGTTGGAAATTTTTAGCAAATTTTAAGAGGTCAAGGTAAAGGTTATCCAAGATGGCGTCCATGATGTCACAATCCAATATGGTGGTGGCACCATCACCTCACCCAGAACCCAGGTTCAGGACAATACATTTATATACTACTCCCGTGATAAGTGTACGAAATATGCTAACAGTTACGAATATTTTTAGAACTTGGCAGTGATTGTTAATTCGTATAATTTTTACGCTGGTATTGATATTCAGTTACGTGGCTGGATATGACATTATAGATTTTTCAGACAGTCCCCAGTGAAACATAAACGGAAAAACGTAACGTTTTACGACAGCATAATGAATTATGATTAGTTTGTTTTGGATCACGTATTTTATTAATTGCTTAGTTACGTGAATTGGTTTGGACTTGATTTATTAAAATACATTTAACTCCCCCATGTAGTTTGTCAGTACCGCCCTGCAAACAGTCGTTTCTACGATTGCACTGGTTCCTGCTTATGAAGCATTGCGTGCAAATTTATAGGGTCTTCAGCTTTGTTTACAAATCACTTGCCTCCCATTTTTATGAACATTATAAAGTAATATTTTTTAGTATGATTCAGTTTTGGTATACACTGCGCAGTGAATAGGTTTATAATGGCCAATAATATTTATAGGTGTATTTTAATACTATTTTTATACATAGGTATTACTTAAAATAATATTTATTTTTATGAACTATTTTTTTTATAAGTATGATAAGTTTGCATAAGAAATCTTTCAGTATATTCAGGCATGTCTTCACATCCATTGCTTTGTTGCCAGCTAACCTGTCGGTAGGAGTTGCTGTCCATCATCTCTTCCGCCGTCTCACGGCAAACTCATCCTCAAGGTTACTTGGCATGATCAAGTGTCTTTCAACACTCCTGACTCTTTCTGCATACTTCTAAAACAACAAGAATTAGGAATATGGAACTAAGAATGAACAACATGCGAATAAAGTAACACATTGTGCTTATTTTTCTTCCTTTTTTTAATTTGAATTATGGGGGAGCGGAGGTTTGTAATTTTAGTTCTATAATTATAATTTTATCTCGAAGCAAATCAACCAGGCGTTAAAAGAGTGAGCACGAATAACATATACGAGTTTCATTGCAAGTTTTTATATATTTTCGAGATTAAATTGAACAAGGGGTTAAGTTAGTTTTTATAGAAAAAAATAAACTGTATCCCAGAAAAATTAAGTGGGAAGTAAGAAAGTGATTTTAAATTTATCAATGAGTTGTGTAGTGTTTTTTTATCAGTGGTCAGTATTCGATTGCAAAGGAGTAAATAGCTGGTCAATTTATAACTATAAGAAAAACACCGAGATAATCAAGCAGGAAGTAAAGTATTCAGTGTGATTTGTAAATATACATAATCTACTAACTCATTTTACCAGTATCCTAGATTCTACTCCTAAGATGATGTTGTTAAGAGGATTCTCGCGACGATACAGGCCAACCAGCCTTCTCGCCTGCCTGTGGGTGGGGCGCGATGCATGTAGTGGTCATCCCTCCATTACTGCTACATGCCTAATCCGATTAGCAGCATTGTCCCACTACCCCTCTTCGTGCGGCAAGTTCCCAGAGCCCCATAACTAGGACACAGTTGTTCTCAAGTTTCAGTGTTTAAATGGGATTCAGTTGACTTGACACCTGAGAGGGCTACAACTTGGCAGCTATATAAATGGACGGACTGACCTGTGAGGGCAATGAAGTTAGGAGGGAAGGTGACCCTGTGGTCAGCAAAAGTGCATGTCGAGCGACGGGCTTCGTGCGCGAAGATAAGAGCATCGGGGGACTGTGATGTGTGTGCGATGAACGAGTGAGTAGTGCGAGACAGTGAGTTTGGACAGAGGGTGTAGAAGCTGTAACTGATGAGTGTGTTCAATTAAGGAACCGACACCTGCTTCATGCTGAAAAATAGAGTGTGCCTTGGGAAGTTAAGGTGGAAGTAGCTACCAATAGCCCACCAAAATTCAAGCCACGTACTTTTGATGGCCAATCGTCGTGGGCATTTTACAAGCGACAGTTAAAAGGCAGGTGCAGAAGTAAATGGATGGAGTTAGGAATAGAAAGCTACAGCATTCATCTTGGCCTCGCCAATATCTCCCCTCCTGCAGATCATACCATTTATGGACCAGAGGCTATATATTTTGAGAAGAAGCTCTTGAGCTGAGGTATGACCACCGACCTATGGACCTATGACTGCTTTGAAGACATACTGTCAGCGATCCTCAGAAATCCTTCAGGAGTTTGAGGATTGCATCGAGTGGCTAATGCACCTTTCCTACCAAGAGGCTCATGTAAAGTTCCGATAGCAGCTAGATACTTCTGCATTCATAGAGGTCTAAAAACCCCTTCGTTTGGCAGGCCACAAGAATTGCATTACCATTTTTGATGCCCTAGTGATAAAATCAGTGAGCAATGCATCCAGGAACCCCAACATCAAGAGAATAAGAACAGGATTAGAACAATACAATGAAAAAAACATTGGTGCCATCACTGCCAAAGGAGATCTCATCAGGCCTCTGGAGAAGCGGCAGATTAGTAGTCAAGGCTCCCAATTCTGGAGGACAGGAGGTTACCGTGGTGCTTTACCCGCAAATAACTAGGGCATATTCAGTGGGACTGCCTGACACACAAGAAAACTCCAAAGCAAGAAGAGAAAATTGGAAACGATCAGTAGCTGGTGTGAATGCATGCATACCAAATCTCATTGAAGCGATGTTCCCTTTATCTTTACTCTGTAGAGAAAACTACAGTCTGTTACTCAATGGCTGGGTCAACAGTAGACAGACATGTACACAGTAAATATACAGGACACACAATAAACATACAATACACAAACAGAACACAAAATTGAGATGAAGTTCACACACTGGACACGCAATGGACACGCAGTAAACACACTGGTCATGCAATGGACACACAGTGATCATACAGTAAACACACGGGACATGCAATTGATGTGCATTATATAATAGCAAATTTTTCCTGCCCTACTAATGTGAGGAACAATAGCAAAGCCTATATAGTACGACTGGAACTGAATATGAAAGTTACAAAGCAGTTACAAGGCTGCAACAATCACTGTGGGAACATGTACAAGAAAATATTTCACTACAGTTATTTCAAAATACATCTTCTCATCCAAAATTCTACATTGTGTGTTTCTGCGTTGTGTGTTTCTAAGCTATGTGTTTCGAAATTAAGACAGTTCTTAGTTGTGTATTTATAACATTTGATAGTTCTTAGAAATGATGATCTAAGTTACAATGTTTATAAGTTATATGTTTCAGCGTTGTGTGTTTCTAAGTTATGTGTTTCTCAGTTATGATAGTTCTTGGTTGTATATTTCTTTATTATGGTAATTCTAAGTTACATAAATATACACATTTGACATGAAATAAATTAAACTTATGTATCTTTAAAGATAAGAATGCCAAAACTTGAAAAAACATGATTATGATTTCTAGTTCAAAAATTAGCAACAAGAAAATAAAAACTATTTCAAATAACATAAATGAGTAATAATCATAAAAAATATTACTAAGTTTAAAATTCTGTAATTTTTAAGAGTGCATAAGAAGTGGAATATCGAAGCGAAGGAAACCAGTAATTTACATGGGTGTGGTTGAGACGATTATTTGCTATGATTTTCCTAAAGTTTGAAAGCTATTTTAAAAATATGTATATGTTACATTTTAAGTGTATTATAGTGCTAGTAATAAAGCAAACTTCACATGCAGATTTTAAAAACAAAAGTTTCCGTCTAATCCAATACGGCAGGACTATACCAGGTTCCGAGCGACTGTGCGACTGTGCGACTGTGCAAGCAGTGGAGCCGGCGTGACCGCGAGCCAGGGCATCGCCGCGACCTCCCGACCTCGCGACCCGGCAGCACTACATAAGCGGGCCGCTCCGCTCGCCCTCACTCCGCGCCATGCTGCTGCCGCTGCTGCTGGGGCTGCTGCTGACGTCACAGGCCAGGGCTGCCTGCAGCGACCCTGCGGCCAAGGCCTCCCTGGACGAGGACAGGGTGAGCTCCCGTCTCCCAGTGCCACTGGCTTATTCTGTACTTCTCGTCTACATTTCATGTTTGGGCTTAGTTGTTTACTCGAAATCATGTATTTTTTTGAGAAAAAAAACGTTTGGAATTTCTAATTGTTAGAATTAACCTTAATCAGTGTCAAAAACATAATATAATAACATATGAAATATTAATAACACTATAAATAAAATATTGTGCAGCCTACATACTTTGAGGGTATTGCTGATTTTGAAGATGAATTACTAGACAAATTCTCTTTGTAAATATTTCGTCAAGAAATAAAATATCAAAATTCTTAAAATTATTCAACCCTGGACAATATTTTGCAAATATTATTAAGAATGGAAGACATAATTATATCGTCAAGTACAACTTAAGATAGGTAGTTTTTTATAATTAACACATTTTTAATAATGTTTTCAATAAATTTAGTGTAAATTTTTGTCTGTTTGCATCATACTTGCTTAATTTTGATTAAAAAGTTTAGAAAAATTTAAAATAACAATTTTCTGGTTTAGACACCGAGGTAATGATAAAATTATAAAAAAAATATTAGTTTCATTGCTAATAGTATAATATTAATTTATAAAAAATTTTAGTTAATAAATTTAATCAAATGGAATATTTATTAGACCTAAATAAAAACCTTATGTTTGTTAAAAATAATTCTATCAACCTTAAAATATAGGTGTAGAAAGAAAAAGTAGAACATAGTAGCTATTAAATGAATATATAAATTTTTACTTAGGTTTCCAATTTGCTAATATAATCAGCGCTGTCCTTAATGCACTCTAATAGAACCTACATAAAAAACTCTATAAAATTCCAAACAAATGATAACGTAAATACATAAAATACTTATAACGTTCGAGAAATTTTATGAATCAAATTTATTTACTAACAACATAATAAAAAAATCATACCGAAACTGAGAGAAGCCATAAAAGTTATCATTAATTAGAATAGTTACTTACTGTAATAAAAGTATACATTACTTTAATGTTGATATCTTTATAACATTAAGACACAAAAAAGATATTAAAGGTTTGTACGAGGAATTATGGGAAATGCAATTGTTAATCATACTACAATTATAGTCATTCTCCCAAACAAATTCTTTAATATAATTAGTTTCTTAGGATATATTTATGATAGCAAATAAATTAGACACTTCTATTGTTAAATAAATATTTAATTACGCCACTTGACCCTCTTCTAGGCAGTGTAATATACAAGTAGCGCCCCGCGGTTTCAACCGCAGTTTAACAGTTAAATTTTACTAAAAATACAGCTAAGTGCCAGTCGGACTCGCGCACCAAGGGGGCCGTACCCCCACACTATGTGACGCTTAGTGCCAGTCACACTTGCGCACCAAGGGGGCCGTACCCCCACACTATGTGACGCTTAGTGCCAGTCGGACTCGCGCACCGAGGGGGCCGTACCCCCACACTATGTGACGCTTAGTGAGACTTCTGATCGTATACCTACTAAAAAAGTTATTATTTTTTCTTGCTGTACATGTTATTGATTATTTAATTATTCTTTTTATTCCAAGACCTAGTTTTATTTAAACACCTTGCAGTATATGTTTGTCTTAACAAAATTTGTTTCAGACTTAAATTTTAGATAATTTTTATAAGATTTACAAACAATTTTAACGGAATTGATAGTGTACTTACTAAGGGAGTTATTTATTATTTCGTTCTTTAACCTCTGTTATTTTCCACCCTTCGCAATAATGGTTGGTCATACAAAAATTTAGTTCGGCCGAAAAATTAAAATAATATTTAAAGGTTTCACTAAAATATTAAAAAAGTATTAAATATCGTAGGCTTTCATAGTTTGGAAATTATGAAAATTTTTCATATTTTTACCTATGTATTTTTAACCCCTTGTAAAAAGGGTTTGTCTTATCAACATTTGTTTCAGTCAAAATATTTAGCTATATATTATAAGATTTACGAATATTTTGAACAGATTTATGATGTGCCTACTAAGGTAGTAATAAATTTTTTGTCCTCTAGCCCTTGTTTTTTCCACCCCTCCAGTTATGGTAGGCAGTGTAAAAAATTATTTAAACATTTTTTTGTATTACTCTTAATAGTTATATTACGTTCAAACGGATGCCATATATTTCATATTGCGGAATTAATGAGGATTTTTCACTTTTTCAAGAACCTTCTCTATTTCTACCCCTTCGGTTGGATTTTGCCCATGAACTAATTCGACCGATAATTTCAATTACAGACTATATTTTATGTATCATTTTGGAAGCGATTTGTGCAAATTTACGGCAGTTATCGTGTCCCTTATAAATAGATTTATGGAATTTATATATATATGTATAAATTTAGAGTTGACGGTGTTTTCTGGATGTATGAGATATGAACCGAATACCTATACAAGAATTTTCCACGGAAGGCTACATTAGGTAGTCGTTGTTAAAATTATATCTAAAAGGACTATAACTTATGACCAACTTACATAAGTAAGCTTATTTAACGTACGTTTTCCTCAATATAATCCTTTAATAATAAGTGAGCTAGTGAGGTAGTGAGTTAGTGAGATAGTAAGGTAGTGAGGTAGTGGGATAGTTATGTAGTGAGCTATTGAAGTAGTAATTTAGTGTTTAGATAGTGAGCTAGTAAGATGGTGAGGTAGTGAGCTACTGAGGTAGCAATTTAGTGTTTTGGGTGGTGAGCTGGTGATGTAGTGAGATGGCGAGGTAGTAATGCAGTGAGGTAGTGACGGTGTGAGGTAGTGAGATAGTGAGGTAGTGAGGTAGTGAGGGTGCGAGGTAGTGAGATAGTGAGGTAGTGAGGTAGTGAGGGTGCGAGGTAGTGAAGTACCTTGTGAGGTAGTGAGGTAGTGAGGTAGTGAGGTAGTGAGGTAGTGAGATACCTAGTGAGGTAGTGAGGTGGTGAGAGAGGACTCTGTGTGCTGCAGCTGCTGGGAACGTGGTACACCGTGAAGCAGCCCAACCATCATTTTCTCGGCAGCGAGGTAGCCAAGTGTCCACACAGCGTGTACAGCCGCGCCGAAGATGGACATCTCAAGGGACTCATCGCAATGTACAACACCTCGTGAGTTCCACATGCATCTGTTTTCAATTCTGTACTACGACATTGATGATTTACATCTCCGCTGCCAGCACAGACAACATGCATTCTCTTAGCTTAGCCTCTCTGCAAGCAGGTGAAGGATAAATAACATTAAAATATTATTTTTTTTAAAAAATTGTTAAACTAAATGCTTGTCACGAAATATAAACGTATTATTACGAAATAACATTTTAAAACGCTTTAAAAATCATATAATGGCGCAACTGTGTAATGTTAACGCATGCTTTTTTTTGCAGTTTAATTTTTAACCTAAGTGAGTTAAAAAACGATAACGTTCATTTTTAAATTTCTTGTTATGCTAAAAGTTTCACATACACTGAGCACATTTTAGTCACAGCGATCCACAAATTGCAACACTATAGCATATATATACTAAAAAGAAATATTCAAGACAAATTATGAACATTGCTAGTTTTAATAAAAGCCCGTAGAAAACCACTATTTAAATTATTAATAACTTAAAACTTCCATAGTTTCATCTGTTATCATATTTGGTTAGTGTTACATAAAAACTTCTAAATGAATGATGATAAAACAATTTTGACAGCAAAGTTTATGGGGTCCACGAAATTAAGAGTGTAAATATTGTTTCATTATAAAACATGATACTTTAGAAGACTATTGGGAGAATATTAGTACTTGGGTATAAACATTCAACCACAAAAACTACCAATCACCTTTTACCTTTTACCTTTTAACAAATGTAGTAGGGGTAAGTTTATATTTAGAAAGAAAAATTCTTATCTCCGCATCTACTAGAGCGGGAGTTAGAGAAAACTATTTTGAATAACATAAATTTATACCTCTGATTTTTTGTTTTGAAGAGGTGATCTCTATACAGTTTAAAATGAGGTGATCATTATTTTAAAAATTTAAAAAAATCATATATCTGAAGCAAATCAAGCGAGAGAAAAAACTTAGTTAACCTACATAAAACAAATTAGTATTTTTTTTTTTACTTTTAGGAATTCTTCTGCTTTGAGGGTGATACATGGGTGGATTTATTTTTATAAAAAATCCAAGAGGAATTTTGAAACTAAAGAAAAAGTACAGAAACAAGAAGTTATGTGGTGTGATTTTTTTCATTTTTAGAAATTTTGTTTTTTATGTAGTGAAAAGTTTATGTTTATAAAAAAATCACATATCATTTAGCTAATATTTAAATACTGGATATTAACAAAAACATAATAAACTACAAACTTAGTATTACCATTCCTTACCATCATCTACCTAAGAGAATGAAACTGTAGTAGCCTAATTAATATTCATAAACATTAACAGTTTTGTTAGTAGGAGAATTGTTGGTAGCGGTGGGCACTTAAGATTAATTGCATTCATCTCAAGATTTAATAAATACCTATGTTAAGAAAAATTATTGGGTAAAACATTCTTGAGAATAAAATATCTATGAAAAACCATGCTACGTTAGAATGTTCGTTAGTTAACATTAAAATGATTTTCATGTTCTTTACACTGTAATGTGTCCGGGGCTACCCGGGGTAGCCCAGGACACATTATTTATTAACCAATCACAGTTCACAGATACACCATCTAGTCCATCTTCAGCGCATTCAACCTATGAGAAGCTTTAAACTTGCAGCACTAAATACAGTTTTCTTCAAAATATTTACAGAAAATTGTGCAGATTTTTATATTTACTGATAAACATTTTCTTTGTCACTTGTTCCAATGCTTCCACTTAGACTACACTCGTTAAATCCCCATTTTAAAGATTTTATGTGTAGTATGATTTTAGCTTTCTGTCTTGTCTTAGGCTCCAATGCTTCCTTGTAGGAACTTGATGTGAGTATATTACTTCGCTTAGCTTTTCCTTCTTTCTTAACTTCTTCTTCTGTTGTTTGTATCTGGCAGAGATGAAAACTTTTTCAAAACTAATACTACATACTTATGTGTTCAGGGTTGGCAGTCTTCTTGGATATAAGAATTCATTGTAGGGTGATACCACGTGATATGTGGAGGTTTCAGGCAGTGGAATTTGAGGTTCTGTTAACTGACTGAACACGTGATCATTGTTTAACACATAAACATTGCAAGCAGCTGTTGGAATTTGAACCTTAACTGTAAAAAATCTAAGGGCTTCAGGAATTCCTGTTAGATTTAATGGAGTAAAATATATAGGTCTAAAAATTACCAGTTTTAAATTTACTTTTCTAATTTCTTGAAATATGTTTGTGTTCAAGTTTCATAAAAGAACATTAAACACATATCAGTCTCCACTTAAATTCGGGATGGTTACTTGTCGTTAAAATCAGTGATTATAAACTATTTAAAGTGTGGGAAATTTGGAATTATTTGGCTGAGGTAGTAGTAGTCAGTTAGAACCTTTAATGGTTACGATAATTAAATATTTACAAATTCAGAAGGTATGGAATTTCGCATGCACAAAAATCACTAAAAATTAACATGAGTAATTTTTTTAGTTTTAAATTTTACTCTATATGACAAAGGAAAAAATGGTGAGTAGGTCATGAGTTAGGGTATGCCCTTAGGTATGGCAACATATTGATTAAAAATAAACACTTTATCTGTGAGATGAAAGCATGCATATAGTATTTTGAAAGCACCCAGGCTAATTGTAATGTTTCTTGAAGGAACATTTCCAACGTTGAAAGCAAACATAAAGACATAGATGTCAGCGGTCTTCGTTGCTAGCTAGGCAAGGAGCTAATGAGAAGCTGGTTCGTCAGTGGTTGTAGGTTGCCATGGCGACGAGGCAGTCCACGCTCTGTCATGACCTCGACTCGCCTCGCTGACAGGGTCTTGGCAGGCCGCGCCACAGCTGACCTGCTCGAGGATAACATCTCTTCTGATCGCCTGGAGATGTATTGTTGCACCATAAATTATTGAACAATTGCATATTACACTCCTAATTGGGCGGTGCAATAGTTTCTCATTGGAGTTGCTGCTTAAATATTTTTTTCTCAAAAATCACCTCCGGCCACAGAAATTATTTTCGTAATATTTCTTCCATGTCCATCTTCAATTATCTTGCTTTCAAGCACTTTTTTCTTTGTAGTTACCAACGGTTCCGCTTGCTTCTTCCGGGCGCTGCCAGCCTCGCTCTTGCACGTGGAAGTGGGGTTCAGTAGGCGCGTGCGAAATGTCTGACACAATGTTGGTTTGTTACAGATCGTCTGCCTATACTTCCATCAAGATTCACTTCCACAAAGCTGTGGCCGGCTCCACGGACGGCAAGTACGAGGTCCACACCGAGGGAGCCCACGGTCGTAAGTCACAGAGAACTGCGTGACTGCACGCACAACTGGGCACCACTTTACAAACAAAACAACCATGTGTATAAGTTCAAAACGTTTTCTTTTTGTCCTAGTTGTGTTGTTTGGAATAATCCTTACATCCTCTTTCTTAGGTGTCGAACAAATAATTTTTGTGGTTAAGTTAATAACTTAATACATACTATCTATTTAACCTAGACGAAAGTAACGATATAAAAAATTTACCACAAAAATATTTATTTATATACTTAATTTAGATATAGCAAACAATATTGAAAAACAATAAAACCATGTTTTTACATACATATTCCCAGCTAACTGCTTCTTTTGAAATGTGCATAGAAACAATATATTTAACACACCAAAAATATTCACCTCAAGCATACAAGTTTTTTTATACAAAACTTTAAATTTTAATTTTATATGTTCAAATTTTTTGCCTCAGAAAATACAACATTTTAATGTCAATATCTAGTGAGTTAAAATTTACTGTATGACTTATGTAATTTTTAAATGAATTTTTGTGTATACAAAATTTGGCTTGGTTTTTCTTAAATATTTGTTTTGTCCAGCTATTTGCAGACATGCAAAATTGACCATGGGTATTCAAGAACGAAAATAAATTGAGGTTACTAAATAATAATTTTAGAAACGAATGAAATTCATAAAGAAGACAAAAAAAGGAATAAAATAATATACAACCAATCGTATTAACATGAGAACGAGGTGCAAGATCTGACGAGGACGGAAACCATTATATAATTATTAGATACATTATAGTTATTGGAATTTAAAAAAAAAATAGTCATATTTGGATGACATGACAGTTTGTGTTTTTGCATATTTGTGTAAGAAAGCTATTTACTGACAAGTTCTTTTATCTTTTTCAACCACAATAATCTAAACACCTACCAAACAAAATCAAATATAAGGTGTCAGATACACATATTCTTCACCTTTTGGTTTTCAGCCGGTAGGCTTGTTAGCCGCAACAATAATAGTCACTCTCCTCCGTCTGGCTCTATTTTGGGCTCTCTTATTCATTGTTGGGCAGGACTTACACCCCACGTCTCTCACTACATGTTCGGTGAAGCTCGTCGGAGGCCGACCTTGAGATGTCTTCCCTTTCACAGTTCCCTCCACAGTGGCTATCAAGATATTGTATCAGAGAGTGTGAAAAACCACGTGGTTCCTTCTTTTCTGGATCTCATTCCACGGGCTTCTCTTTTCACCAGCCATCGCGACATAGCCTAATTCGTAACCCTTTCTATGCAGCATATTTTAAGCATTCTTAAAAAGCATCTATCACATTTTTTTTAATGTGGCTTCTTTAGTCCATGTTTCACTGGTGTAAAGAAAAACGATCCAAATGAAAATTGTTAAAAGCATTTCACAAGGCTTAAGGAAAATGCGTTGGTAGTGAAGAAGTGTTTTGAGTTAAATATTAACTTCACTTGAGCTATCCTGCTATTTATCTTCTTTGTCTCCCTTTGTGACCTAGCAGCCCAAGTAAGCAAAGTCTCCAACTTAACCTATTGGTTTCTAAACTTTACTTCTGCCTTCGCTTCTTCTTTCTGCTTCCTGCACATAATTATGTGATACTTTTTTATATTTAATTTTTGATAGAAGATTTTATAATAATATATTAATATGCAGTTTCAATAATTTCCTGATAAATGACATGTCACGTCGTAGCAGCTACCAACTGCACCTCGTTGTTTAACGTCCCGAGACCGATGGAGTAAACGCTACCTTTCTGGACTGAGCCTTCATCGACGCAACACGAGAACCCTAGAGCCATTGGGCAATGGATACCCCATTGCAATGCAACTTGGATGTGTTTATAGGCTGAAGCAACCCATCCCAGCATCATTGCCAACCTTCCACCCCCCCCCCCCCCCCCCCCCACCTGTTCATCTGACTGCCTCAGACAACCCAGAGAGCCTGTGTCTGGCCTAAATGCATCCAACTTCTACTGACTGTCGAGGCTAGCACCGCAGCTCTTTCGCTCTCAAAATAGAAAATGTTTTAGTTATTTTGAGGACTTTTGAAGGAATATTGGCCACTGTAACGTCACAATCCAAGATGGCGGTCTTCATTAATCCGCGCTACGCACCATAGCCTGAAGCCTGTGCCAGTCTTCCTCCCGCCCCAACTCACACACACACACACTATATATGTGTATGTATATATATATATATATACAACAGGCTAAAAAGTTTTAAATTTTTTTGCAACAAATATAAATTGCATATTTTTGTAATAAAGATAAAGACTAGAACCATTTATATTGATGGTGTCATGTAGATTTAGGTACTTCAAATTACTATTTTAAGTTCAGTTCTTTTTAATTATGTTGGTGGATTATCTTCACAATGTAAACTTTGTTTATAATTCTACATTGCAGTTATTCGTACAGAGTCGTAATATAATAGTTTTTCATTCCGGGCCGAAAATATGTTAGACAAACTTTCTTCTACATTTTCAAACACTTGCGAAGTAAAATATAAAGATTATTATTTCACATAGATTACTTTTCTGTCATATCGCATGATGGGATCTGAGTTTGTGTGAATGTTGTTATTGTGTTTTGCAGGTAACAACAAGCTGTACATAGTAGATACCGACTACGACAACTATGCCGTGCTGTGGATGTGTAGCCAGGAAACTGACGGTAAAATCATCAAACATGTCATCTGTAGCCTTGCTTGTAAAACTAAGCGGCCAAGTAATTTCTGGCGTGGATATTGTTTTACAATTTCGTGACAATAATAACTGTTTAAGTATATTTATTTGTTTAGATATAAGATTTGAGTAATAGGTTATCATCGAATTACATCACGGATGTGCCATCTATATATTTAAAAATTCCTGGTTTATAAACCAAAATAATGAAGTTTATCTAAAATGACAACCAAATTTACCTTTTTTTTGTACTTTTATTCTTTTTTGGAGAAAATATTTTTTTTTCTAAAACAATTGTTTTACTTAATAAAATAAAAGTTTTCCACTTTACTTAAATATGATCTGCCTTAAAAATACCAATGGTATTTTATGAAATTGACTTCGGCTGCCCTCTATAATATCAGGTATTGGATTTTTTAAAACTAAAAAAATTAATATAAAAAGTTAGTAAAAATTGCTCTTATTTTAACTCGAATGACCTGTTTCAAAACTATTAATTTTTAATGATTACTAAAATGTATGTGTTTTATTAGTTGAAAAATTATCTTGCACCATAGATTTCTAAAGTATTTGTTTCAATTCCCGATTAATTAAATAATAATAAATCGTGACACAAAATTACTATATAATTTCCACTAGCCGACTGACACCAAATTATAGATTACGTCCACTAAAGTAATCTCATGGGAGCCATATCTCCACTGCTTGAGTGCGGTTTAAGGTCGATCGTTAGCATGAGTCACTTATAATACGCTAGAGCACACTAATTTCAAACATCAGATCACCAAATATATATATTTTTTCCCCGATATTGTTAGCTATTTTGGTAGACACCTTTAAAACCTTGAAATTTAAATTTACAAAAATTCCAAGCAGTTCAGAAACTTCTAAAAATATATTTGTAAATGTAATATTTATATTAATATACCAAATATATTTTTTTTAGATCATGGTTTGAACCCTAATCAGTGTAAACGTTATTTACTTATTACTCAAGAAAAATAAATTCTTACATTGGTACACATCAAAATAAATAAAAGTATACAAACATCTTAAGACAGTATTTACTGTGTAATTTCTACTCTGCTGTTAATTATACACACACAGTTAAAACATAATTATTATTGTGAAGCACACGCATATATATCTACATATACATATACATACAGCTACTCGTGCATTAAAGCGAAATGATAAGTCCCACTATGAAAGATAGATCATCCTTATCTTTATTTGAAAATCTTCTTCAACAAATAGGTATGTGTTGGGATGCATCGTAGGCTGGATATCTTCAGCATATGTGCCACCGTGATTAAGTGTGTGGTTTAAATCTTGGTTCTGAAATCCACAAAATGTCGCCAAATTTAGCTTTTTACTTTCTGGGTATTTTCTTCTTCATTTTACGGAACACCGTTCACAGCAGGCGAATGTTTTTTTTTTTGGGCCTAATATTCGTGGTAGAGAGCTGGCTAGTTTGTAGGCCTACGCGTCTTTCACAGGGAAATTAGGGAAATTAGTGACGTCTCGTGTGTTGCAGAGTTGTATTTCCTGAACACACGTCAACAGCATCCCAGCGCCGAGGTGTTGGAGCAAGCAAACAGGGCGCTGCCTGCTGGTGACTACAGAATTAGCGACCAGACTGACTGCCCGGCACATGAGCACTAGCTGCCCACTCCCAGTCTGGTTAAACACTCACTTACCTTCACACGAGCACTATCCTCCCCACTCCCAGTCTGTTTGAACACTCACTGACCATCACACGAGCACTAGCCTCCCCACTCCCAATCTATTTGAACACTCACTGGCTATCACACAATAAGAGCTTCCTCGTGCTTGTTTTGTAAATAAAAGCTGTGCAATAAGTGCTGAATAACATATTTTCTTCAAAATTATACATGTAAAGAGAAAGTACATAATCTATCAATGTTTCGATATACCTATATGTAATTTTAAACTGAGGAAAATGTATAAGATACTTTGAAAATGTGAATGGTTTATAACTAAAATAAACATGTGATATTTAGCTGCTAAACACATATAATCTTTTTTGTACCCTAGCACAACCCTTTTGTGTCTTCAAAGTTCAAAGTGCAATAATAAATTATTTAAAATATTCAATACACATTGTCATTACAGTTATAAATTATTGAAATATGTAAGCAAAAAAACAAGTTATGTATAAAACTAGGATGCTTGTAACTGTCAAAATTTTTTATTTTATTCTGACAGTTTTTGTGGTATGATATCGATAATATCTGACTTTATTGTGTGTGAACAGTGTGACATTACTTTCTTTGCAACAAGTCTACATATAATAATATAAAAAACCAAACAATTTTCTTATGTACATTATTACTTGAATTAAAAAAAAATGTTATATAAATATTATATAAATTTGGTGCAATTTTAAATCAATATTTGTGTAAAGTATCATTGCAAGAAAAATTAACAAAAACTTGTAATAGACAAGCAAATTATAAAATATTACCAACTTTTTTGTGGAATTTTTAAAGTCATTAAACTAAAAATGAAATGTCAGTTAAGTAGGGGGAGGGAGTCGATGCTGGACCAACAAGGGGTATTCAAATTAGGTAATGTATAACTGTCGCCCCTTTACCCTTCCCCCTTCCCTCGTCGCCCCATAACCCTTTCCCCCCAAGGGGATAAGCCAATTTATCATTATTTTTATCTGTTAAATTTATAGATGCATGTGACATGTGTACTCCCCGTCCCCCAATGCTATATTATCCACATCACTAAAACAATTTTATTTTAATTTCCTGCTGGTCGTATTGAGAAGTGTGTTTCTTTTGTCATCCATCTTCGATGTTGCCCATTTTGAATGACACCACAGTTAGTTGAGTAAAAAGAAGGTAGGTAGCACCAGAGTCGTGGGTTATATATTTTTGTTTTGTAAACATCTGAGTGCAGTGGCTGTGGACTCAATCCATGATTACTCCTGTGATCTCGAGCTTGGGAGGCGAGGACGCTATCCACTCGACCACTGACTCAGTTTAAGAGTAGCGAAGTAACTAAGGTATACAAAAATAGGAATGGAGGGGTGGTTGAAATTTTATAGAGGATCAAAATTAATGATGTGTGTACCTATATTAATTAATCATGAGGGGGAGGGGATTGTTCAAGAGGGGGAGAGGATTGTTCAAGAGGGGGAGAGGATTGTTCAAGAGGGGTAGAGGAGGACGAGGTAGGAAGCTGGTGGAAGTTGGTGGAGGGAGGGAAAGATGAAATGTTTAAGTATGAAATAATTATATCAATTATGTGTATACCATGGACAGGGTATACCTAGTAAAAGAAATGGCTTCCAGGATCATTACCATATTTAATATTAGAAATGGTGGGAAAAGCGCACCACCATCTTAAATCTTCAAAATGACCACCAGGATCACTAGTGTCTTCTTGAGATATTTGGATTACTCCCTGCTAGGGTATAGTTTTCAAAATGGCAGGCAGACTATGCCACACTCACAATTTTAAGTTGTGTTACATGACACTAGGGTATCAAAATGATGGGAAGAGCATGCCACATGTAATGCTTGAAATGACTGCAACCTTTCAAAATGATGGGATATGTCCTTTTCGTGCATGTGATGCGTGCATAATGACTTGTAAAATTTTTCCCAAACACTCCATTATTTAATTAACAAGATTCCTTTTTTAAATGAATGGTACTTTGAAATAAAAACACACAGAATATACATTGAGTCAAAAAATATTATTTCTTGACACAGAAGCATACTATATAATTCATTCATAATTTTTGCATACAGTGTTCAGATCATTATTTATAAAGCAGGTAAACAAAATTCACATTTGACAACACAATACTCATAGCTATATAAAAAATGACCATACTTATCTTTTAACACAGAAAGGTTTGTACTTGTAGATGACATTCATCTTTCGTCGATTTTATACAGTGATAATTGTAAGATTACATTTGTTGTAAGACTGTGTTCATTTTTTGTAATTCGATGGTATATGTATTTGTGGCACACACATCATGTTGATGAGGCACATGACTTAAGTTCGTAGTGGAGATGGGTTTGTTCATTGCCATGCAGGTGCTCAACCTTTGGGAGACTGCGAATGGCGGGGAGGCAGTGGAGCACTGGTAGTTGCCTTCAACCCTTGGAGAAAACTGTAACATAAATCAAACATCTGTAACATCATTTTACATCAGATTTTAAAAGGTACGGGAGGGGAAGGAGAAGGTGGACAGACAGGCAGGTTGGAACATGTTTTAAAACTCTCATTCTCTCAATCTCTCACTCAAACTTCTCGCCCTATTCATCATTCACCTTTTACTCATTCTCGCAATCTTTCTCCCCCCTCTATCTCACCTACCATTCTCTCTCTCTTCTCTCTCCCTCACACACAAAAACCTTACCAGCAAGTGTTTGTTCTACAGGCACAGAAGAAACAATACATTTTTCCATTTTCCTGTTTGAATATATTTAATTTCTGTTAAAAACGCATTATTTTATTGGAAAATGGAATAATGTAATGTTTCTTCTGATAAATAAAAAGCAGAGTAGATAATTACTTCCTAGATTTTTTGTAAATGTTTATATTATTCCAAATCAAACCTGATTTTGTAATTTAACTGTTTCAACATATTTAATTTCTGTAATTAATAGTTTATTTTTGCGATGAATACTAAAATGAAAATGTAATTTTAAAAAAAGGATCACAGCGGTTACCGAACCGGAACACGCAAATTTCAGCCTCCGCATATTACCACTACACAAAGCTGCTGACTTAACAAACACAGAAATATATCGGTTTAATAGTTTATTTGTTATATTAAAACATTAATTAACGATTGCGGCAAAGTTAAACGTTATTGCTCTGTATCCAAACCCTACAATGCTTAGAAATAATTTTTAAAAACTATCTCTAAATTTTACCCGACTTTTAAAACGAAAAAGTATTTTTTAATATGCCTACTTTTATATGAAACTCCCATTTAATCCAATGCTAATGAAGGGGAGACATACTACTAGCGCCGTTAGTTCGCAGGCCTCCGCGAGCTCCACTGAGTCGACGAGACACGCTAAGGCAAAGGATATGAAGTTGCAAAACCAATCTGCTATACACGCACAACAATAGTTAACATACATATGTTAGACGCCATGTTCAATAAAAAAATATAATGATAAAATCTTGTGTGTTAAATTTTAAATGTTAAATCAGCTCAATAAGTCAAAGGTTTATTTGTAGGAAGTATGTACATACTGATTTTCGCCAAAACAAATATACATAATTTCATTTAGTGTTCGTAAAACGTGTTTTAAAATATTTCAAGTTTATTTTGTTTATAATAGATATAAAAAAATTACAATATATCTCCGCTTTTGTAATGCTTTAAGAAACCTACAAATTTCAAATAGTTTTGACGCTATGTTTATTCCAACATAAATTTCCTGGATAATAAATTATAGAAATTTTTTATAGTATAGATTATATCTTGCTATGACTATATAAGACTACATAATGTATTCCAGGATAGTTTTACTACCATAAAGTTTACATCGGCACACCAGGACGCTTAGTACATCCCCCGGTGTCCGCGAAAAATGCCCGTGTGCATGTTGGCACACGTGGATCCGCCATCTTGACTACAGCAGTTTCTGCATTTAAATTTCCGTTTTGTACTGCGCTCATTTCACTTCATTTCTGGCGCATACAAAAATTTCACCCTCAACGAGTAGGCGATGATAATTTCGGTCTAGGGGTAGGTAAATGTCACATGTTTAGTATTGAGCCATTTACATAATACGCATTTGGTACTCCTGTTGTTTTGGTAGCCCTGAGAAATAAATAGTACCATCTTATTAAACAGAATTTTACCTAAGTTTCAAAAAAGGAAAAAAAAAAATGTTAGCGTTTTCCACAAGAATGAATATTTTTCGTATATTTATAACTCTCGGCATTATTGTTAAGAATACTAGTTAAATTTCGTGATCGAGGTTCGTTTTAAAGGTTTATCTGCAACTTGAGACCACGCGAATTTGCTCGTTACCGAGATTAGATAGTTACACATCAACAGTGAGTACTAACACTCAATTTTTTTTTTTAAATTTATTTAGATGCAACTTATTGTGTACTGTGAGGTAACTAGGACACGGCGGCACACACCAGGGATACTGGCCTGCAGTAATTAAACGATACGAGTATGGCCGTGTCAGACCTTGAACTCGGATTCTCTGTGACTCAAGTCTAAGGTTTCGCTGCTTACATTTCTGGGCTGAGCACTGGGAAGAAAGCCTCGTAACTACAACAGCACTGGCGCTAAGGCCCGGTGCACACGTGCGGACATTGTCCGTGCGGTGCCGCTGCGTCGCCGGAGACGCGTTCTCGGAAGGCTTGACTGATAAGAAGTAATGCACACACAGCTGCGGCGCCGCAGCGGCACCGCACGTCCATTGCACGTCCACTGTGCTTACATTTTTGTCCGTTGATCCCACAGGAACGCTGCGGCGCCGCACGTCCTACTACGTTCCTTAGTACATTGGTGTCAATCGAGCAGTGCACACGTGCGGTCGATTGCCGCAAAGTGAGATGGCAGCATCACGTGAATTTGAAGAGATATTCGATGTTGAACTCTTCATCGCAGAAGTTAAAAGTTATCCAGAGATATGGAACGTAGCCGTTGAAGAATACCATGACCGTAATAAAAAAAGAAGTGCGTGGATCAATATCTGCCGTAAATTTTGCGAATCGTTTGACGAAAAGGATGACTAGGAAAAAAAAACGAAATATGTAAGTATACATTATACTTTATTTTAATGAATGCCTATAAGCTAATCTATATAAATACAAATATGAAAGTAGTGTTTTAATAAACGCACAGTATTTCAGAACAGGCTGTATGATTAAATACATTTACAGATGTAAAACACGTGAGTGAATATTTAACGTTAATGTACGTGCATAATGTCAGGATACATGCTGATGAAATATTATGCGCTAACAATAATTCGTCAAATGACTGGACACTCATACGGAAATAATTATGAAATTTTTCTGCATTGCATCTCAGGTCTGAAAAACTTGTTACAAATCTGCCTCTCAAGAGTCTTGAGTCGGTGAACGGATGCACCCAATGCTTTTTAGTTATATCCAATAAACATTTGTATACAAGGTACATAAAGAATACCCGTTTACGTTTGTACACATCCATCTCGTTAGTCGGCATCGTTCAGACTGTGCGGTATTTGTCCGTACTGTGTGAATGTGTTTCTGCGGCAACGTTGCGGCGCCGCAGCGGCGCCGCGCGGACAATGTCCGCACGTGTGCACCGGGCCTAATGAAGTCATTATGAGAACCATAATAAACGATGTATTGACGTATAAATATCTTCTAACAATCCAATATAATTATTGTAATTCTACCACGTGTAATCCAACGAAGTGATATATTTTCACTGTAGTAATCAAGAATATAAAAAAAAACCGTCACTTGAATTCATCACTTAGCCTGTACAGTTTATTATCACATAAACTATCATCTAAATGATTACAAGGCATATGTTGGACAACAAGAATTGCAATAAAAAACCTAAGTTATAAACATGTTTACGTTTTAAACTTTGCTGTTTGAGAAGAAAAAAAAAGGAAAAAACTTTTTATCTCAATCCACGGTGTTTGGTCGACCTTAGCCGGGTGACGTCAATAACCTCAAACGAGTGAACTAGACATTGTAACAACTTAGCTTGCTCATCCGGAGTCATTCTGAAAGAGCGTAAACAGTGGAGCCGGCGTGACCTCCCGACCTCCCGACCTCGCGACCCGGCAGCACTACATAAGCGGGCCGCTCCGCTCGCCCTCACTCCGCGCCATGCTGCTGCCGCTGCTGCTGGGGCTGCTGCTGACGTCACAGGCCAGGGCTGCCTGCAGCGACCCTGCGGCCAAGGCCTCCCTGGACGAGGACAGGGTGAGCTACACCACGTGCTATACTTCTCGTCTACATTTCATGTTTGGGCTCAGTTACGTAATCGAAATCATGTACTTTTGTGAAACAAAAAATATTTGGAATTTCTAATTAATAACTAAAATTTCAATCGTCAATAATTTACAAAAAATTATAAACTATTAATGCCTATAATTTTAATACATATACTCTTTTATAAAATAACAACACTTTAGTTCATACATTATTGAATCAATATATTTTAATAAGTGATCAAAATGAAACAATCTAAACAAAACATTTTAATAAAAAAATATTTTTTACATACTTTTAGGACATTGCTGAATTTAAAAATTAATTAATAGACGAATTATCTTTCTAAATATTTTGATAACAAAATAAAATTCCATTGTTCTAAAAATTATTCATTCTAGAATAATATTTTGTAACCATCAATAAAAATATAAAACAAAATTTTATCTTAATGGGCAATTAAATATTTTTTTATTTTTTTTGATGCATTTAAAATTATGTTTTCAATTAAATTATTGCAAAATTTGTCTATTTGCATTATATTTGCTTAATTATGTTAAATGTTTAAAAAAAATTCAAAATATTTTTTTATTATTAACTGAGGAAATAATAATTAGAAAAAAATATTAACTTTATTCTTAATAGTATACCATTTTTTGTATAAAATTTTGTTATAAAAATTTAATCGGTTGTTTCCAGCGCATTGTACAATATTTTGAAACATTTATGTTGCTAGTGTTTATCATATTGTTACGAATAGTGTGGGGGGAAATGGTTTCGTAAGGGATAGCCCAATTAGTTTTATTACAGTTTTATTAATTACTAATATTTACTTTACTAATGAATAATTGTACTTAAAAATGTCTGATCACCAATCACTTGCGCTCAAAAATGTTTATTCCCAGTCACTCAATGTCTGTCAAGTTCCACAGTTTGCACTCCGCACTGGAGCTAGGCTCAACAGTGGTTCGCCCCTTACCTCGCGCCTGTGCTAACACACAGTCTCAATGGCACTTTCTCGATCCCGTCGTTCCTCGTCACGGCGCTCTCACCCTCTTCGCCGATGTAGCACCTCCCTCCACTCGCCGATCTCCCGCAGAGGCCGGCGTCGTCGCTTACATCCCCGCGGTGTCTTTGTCAAAGGGATGAGAGCGACTGTGACGTGTCGCGTCATTGTGGGCCGACCCGGCGTCCGAAATGTCAAGAAAGGTGGCGTTTATTCGCAGAATTCCCAGGCCGCCTAAAGTGTCAGTGACAATAGCCCGGGGAGTGGAGGGGGATGGTCAGTCAGACCCTTGTGATCCGGCCAGGCACGCGTGGCATGCGTAACGTCAGCGCCCGTGCGGCGCCGCTAGCCAGACTCGCTGGAAGGCACGCTCAGGTGCCTTGCCTCCTAGCACGCGTGGAACAATACAATAATAATCAACCTTTGAATATATGACCATAAAGATAATGCAGATCATCTTTATTTATGAAATTAATACATAATTAAATTTTGGCTTGGGTTTCCAACTTGCTAAAACAATTAGTGCTTGTCTTAATGCACTCTTATAGATCCTAAAAAATATCTTATTATAAAATTCTAATGAGATGAAAAAATAAATGTATAAAATACTTTAAACTTTCGAGAAGTTCTATTAATTGTATTTATTTACTAATATCACAAGAATAAACTTTACAAAGAAATTGAGATATCCAGCTATTATTTTTCATTAATATTGGATATCGTTACAATGACCTCGCCTAGTTTGAAACAAGAACTCCATTAATTTTTTTTAAATTTAAATTGTATTTAATTAATATTTTTTATATTTTTTTCTGTTTTCCTTGCTGAATAATCACGAATTTTTAAGATGGCGGACGTGACGTCATAATTAAAATAAGGCATAATCCAAAATGGCTACCAGAATCAAGGTAAATTACCCCTGTGGCTTAGAGCAGCTTGTTTTTAGGATTTCTAAACTAGTATTTAAGAATCTTCAAGCCTCTGACATTAAATGGGGAATAAAACAGGAAATTTTCCATTAAAAAGGATATGTTTTCACTGAAAAGGGAGTTTTTTGAATTCATGATATTTTTTTCTGAATTTTTTGGTTGATTTTTTTTTCTTCAAAAAAGTGAACATATTGGCGATTTAAGGACAATTTTTTACAAAATTGGACCAATTTTGACCAGTCTTTGAAGTTCAAGTTCAAGTCCATCCAAGATGGCCGCTGTGATGAAGTTAAGTTCATTCATATTTAATTAAAATCTGAAGTTAATTGGAAAACTAATACATACAACATATTAAATTTCGTAATTTTATCCTACTTAGTTTTAATACCAACCACATTACAACTACCAAACCGTGGTCATACAGGTAAGGAAGTGGCGAACACTTGGACGGTCTGTAGAGGTATGAGGTTAGTGAGGTAGGGGGTAGTAAGGTAATGAGGTAGTGAGGTAGTGAGGGTGTGCGGTAGTGAGAGAGGACTTGGTGTGCTGCAGCTGCTGGGAATGTGGTACACCGTGAAGCAGCCGAACATAGCCGGGTCGAGCAGGAATGGAGCCAAGTGTGTGCACAGCGTGTACAGTCGCGCCGAAGATGGACATCTCACGTCACTCGTCGCCATATACAACATCTCGTGAGTGCCACATGCATCTGTTTTCGTTCCTGTACGCCACTGATGAGAATTTTACATCTCCGCTGTGGCATGAAGCCATAATGCTAAGCGAGACGCAATGTGCCTTCTCATAGGCTGGCCTCTCTGAAAGCAGGTGAAGGATAATTAGTGTCCCTTATTTAGGCGACTACATAGTCGGTTGCGGCTAGATGGAAGTCTTGCAGTGTCTCGTCGACTCGCCGATAATCGCAAAATGGTCCGTCTGCAGTCGCGACGTGAAGTGTCACGTGAAGAACCGCGTCTCGTAATTAAAAGTAACTGTTCTATCAAAAGTGAGGTGGGGGGGGGGGGACTGGGACGTCCGGACCGAAAGGTTTAGAAGTTCCCCGAGTGGGCATCATAAAAAAACTCTGACTGATGTCCCGAAGTTGGTATCACTGGCCGACTTTAGCGCTACCTGTTGAGGGGTGTCTGAAATAAAAAAAGAATCGACCTGCCCAAGGCGTCTGCTTAAACCAAGGGTTAAAGGGCGCAGTCTAGTGCTACACTCTGGCGGCCAAGATAATAAGTTACTGTTTCTGCAGCGAGATGTCGTGGGGTGGTCCATCTTTGCACACACATTTTTTATGCGAGGCGTCCTTGGAGACGGTCGCTGTCTGCTGGGGTTTATGACCGGTCATTGGTCTTAGGCGAATTCTTAGAACCGAGAGGGAAGGGGGGTGGACAAAAAGTGCAACGACGCTGAGAATGAGCGTCCATGACGTGCTTTTCGAGGATAGAACCTAATACGTATTCGTGACGGTAAAGGCTATGGTCAGCTCGCCTCTGAGAAATGGTAACAGCTCGTCCAGAGCTGCTGTATGCAGTTTTAGTCATGAAGTGAAGTAACGTTACAGGCCTGGGACGTGCCTGTAAGCGAGGGAAATTTCAAACTGGCAGCAAACAAAGTCTTAGATCTGCAAAAGATCCTATAGGTCTCTGGGAAAGGTGCTTCTGTCTACTGGCACAAAGTTTAACTTAGGGGAGTACACCAGCCTAACAAAGTGTAAATCGCCTTTTAGTAACCAAATTATAGAGCAAATAAAATTTCCAAAAATAATATAAAGTTATAATAAAATTAAAAACAAAACGTGTCGAAATTCCTAATTTCCGGCACAATATTCTCAAAATCTCTCTTAGAATTGACAATTAATTTAATTTTCTTTCTTTCAAGCACTTTTTTATTATTATTATCAACAGTTCTACCTGCTTATCCCAGGTGCATTGGAGCCTCGCTCCTACGTGTGAAAGTGGTGGTTCAGTTTAAGGCCTTGGTCACTGTGTGTGCGAACTGTCTAAAATAAATTTTGTTTGCTACAGATCGCCAGTTTATACGTCCGTCAGACTGCACATGCACAAAGCTGTGGCGGGCTCCACGGACGGCAAGTACGACGTCCACAGCGAGGGAGAACACGGGACTCGTAAGTCGCTGAGAACCACGTGACTGCACTGGCACACTTCACTCTCTCGTGATGACTTGTGTAACCAGTGGATCTTTTAGTGTCAAAAGGCTAAATAATGTCTCAGATGATTTCGTCTAGATATAAGTACCTCTATGTTTATTTAACACTTAATTACATTATTACATTTGATAAATTGATTGACAATTATGTTAAAATATATTACAATTACATAATTTTAAAAATTGGGCCGGCCCTAATTAGAAAAATACCATTAAGTTTCACTGGACATAATTAAAATAGAATCAGAAACGATAAACAGGTTAAGTTTTACAATCCCAGTGTGAGCGCTTAGAGCGATAAAGTCCCGAAAGAAAAATTTCTGCGGTGTTCCGATCTTTTCAACATCCTGAACTAACTGTTATTCTGAAGATATTAAAAAAAGCTGAAGAACCGGAGTGTTGACGTTCGCTGGCCGAAGTTGAGCTGCTAACGAGGCGTCAGGGCGCCTTAGTCGTCCTGATTGCTGGAGGAAGGATTCGAGGGTGGTGTTGCTAGGTCCGCATCCAGCCCTTGGACCCTGTCTGTGAACAGGTCCGAAACAAACATGTTCAGAACTGATTCACAGACAGTTAGAAAAATAAAGGCAGAAAATGTCCACTAAAAACGACGATGGTCGGGGAATAAAGTTTGTCAAAAACTCACCATACAGGGAGATGGCTTCTAGCGCTTGCCAGGGTGCGGAGCTCGCGAACACGCGGTTGTCGCGGATGTTTCCATGATTTAAAAAGATAGAAAATATTATGAAGTATTATTGACGAAGCATGAATACTTCTACGAGGAATGCTGACTGACTAATTACTAACAACTAATAGTTGTAGGGACCACATCCATTGCCTAGCTGATTACATTTTTTGAACAACGAACGAAGTGAAGTCTTGATGTACGGCTCGCCGACGATGCGGCGTGGTCCGTCTGCTCTCGCGGCGCGAAGTAACTTTGGGGCGGCAGCGACTCGTAATTAAAAGACGAAGTCATTCAAAAGAAACGGGGGAGACTTCGATTTCCGGACCGAAAGGTTCCGAAGATTTCCGAGGGGGTGTTCGAGAAATACTGACTTTGATATCTCGAAGTTGGTGGTACTGGCCGATGTCAGCGCGACCTACTGAGCGGTGTCTGAAACAAGGAGAGTTAGACATTGGCTCACACGAGGTGACTGCTAATGCATTGGGCTTATGGAGAGGACTATTGCAGCACTCTGGTGGCTTGGAAATGAACTACGGGGCACAGTTTGTTGCGTGAGGCGCCAGGGGGCAGGCGTTTAGCGGGCGTTCAAACACCCGGGGCAAATAACTTACAACTCTGCCACGAGAGGGCAAATGCGATACATTCGGAGACTGATAGGTGTCCTTGGGATTGGACCGGGGTTGAAGGCCGGCCATTGAACTGGGACTGGTTCCCTGGAAAGACTGTGGGGGGGATGTGAAATGTGCAGCTGCTGGTGGGAAATTCTCTCGGCAGCGGCCCGGGTCGTGCCGGGGAGGTGTTTAAGACGAGCTGCGGGTGTGCCTAAAATCGCTCGCGTAAGGCTGGCTCTCAGAACCTAGCTGCTCTAATAGCTTACATGACATAGCACTTCTTGTCATGGCTCGGAGGAGAATCACAGGCGACGGACGTGCACCACGGCGGAGATAAGATGATAGCACTTACTGGGTCATTAGATGGTTGGCCCAATTCGATTTAATGTTGGGAAAGATTGGTGGGACTTGCCTGACAAAGATTAAACGGGAGTGTACAGGAGGTGGAAAAATTTTAAGTTCTTGCAGCAAAAAATGACTGGCGACATTATTTTTCAAAAATTCAAATTTAGAATTGTGCCAAAAATACTAATTGACGGCACAGTGTGTACAACTGGGCACCACATTACAAACAAAAGAACCATGTTTTTAAGTTCAAAACGTTTTCCTTCAGTTCTAGTTGTGTTGTTTGAAATAATCCTTACATCTTATTTTTTAGGTGCCGAACAAATAATTTTTGTAGTGATGTTATTAACTTAATATATATCATCTATTTAATCAGGATAAAAATGTTGATATAAAATTGTTGCCACTAAAATATTATTTTTACATAACATAACCTTAGGGTCTAGCAGTACTGACCCCCAGGTAATGTTTACGCTTTCTACTATTGCCTGCAGAGAGGGCTTTACCTTCTCACCAGATACCTCTTTCGAACATCTGAGGATATCGAAAGACGAAGACTTCCCAGTAGAGCTCACTTTGGTAAACACCCTTGGTACTACTAGGATGTAGTAAGTTGCCTTGGAATGGAGAGACTATATATTCGTACCCATGCACCCTTTCAGTGATAATGTTTAATTCTTCCTCTGATACCAATGTTGGAAACAGTTCCGATACCTTAAATGGTAGGCACCTTCTCTCAAAAGAGTCACAAAAACTCCCCAGGTTGAGAAATAACAGTAATTCAGCAAGGATAAAACGAAGGAGAAAAGACCAAAATATTCAATATATAAATACGTAATTTTTTAATGATTTTTTAGTATTTCATCCCATTATTTTGTTTGATAATTACAGATTTTCAATATGGTGGCCAATAAGGACAACAAGGTAGTGCTCCTTACGTTGTGATGATTGACCCTTCTGATTTCAAATGGGTAAATAATAAACCAATATGGCGGTAGCTCACTCTATCAGACATTGAAAACCAAGATGGTGGATCCAAGATGGTTGCCATGACATCACACTGACACAAATAATTTATGCATTGGTAATAGTAGTGGGTGTCAGTCTGATTGAGAATATCAATGAGAAAGGACATGTGGCCTTTAAATGGACTTGGCGGGAATAGAACCAAGTACCTTTTATTTAATAGTGTACCTTGAAACATACCACGATGTACGTTTACTAAAGCAAGTATCCCAGACCCCTCCCATATAGTCGTGATATTTTCCAACCTGCCGGGGAGGAGCATACGGCTATCAATCAGCATAAATAGAGTATATCTTGGTGTAAGGGTAACTTTGCATTAAGGGATGACCACTAGTCTACTCATATACAAGAAAGATTTCAAGTATCTTTTAATAGATCCCAACTCATCACAAGGGAGGTATATAAAATTAAGATATACATAAGTATTCGATGAATACAAAAGTTTACAACACGTTAAGCTAAACAGTATAATATTGAGTAGAGCGTGACCGTAGTCGTCAAACCGTGTCTCTTACAATATGTGTTCGCTACACGGGCGAGAAGTCTCATAGGTCAAACAGTACTAACTTAAGGTTAACATTGAATACTTAATTCTACTCCCAAGTTCGTACACGCGCGTGTGGGGCGTATAATTTAGTTCGGTTATACAACAGTGGTTACAGACTTTAATATTACATACGTAAATATTACTAGTGTCACAGAAACGTGTCTTTAATTACTTCTAACAACGTATATATTGGAACAGTGTTTCTGCAGGGGTTGGGCGCATCGCGCACATTTTCATAGTGAGCTTAAGCAGACAATATAAGGAAACGAGATACGTTCTACGTTAAGTATACGAGAGACGCAACAGAAGAAAACCCGATAGTGCAAAATGTACATATCCTCCTAAGACGGGAGCGGGCCGGATTCCCGGCCATGGGCGGCGCCGAGGACAAGAACTAGTATAAATGAAAATAGTATAAAAGAAAAATTTAGAATTTTGAATGTGGCAGCCAAACGTAAACGAAGGGGAATTCAAGCCACTACACACCAACACTCACCCACCCATGACCGGTGACCGGACGCACCACCCGCGACAAACTATTCGCACTAGAACTATGTACTATCTAAGAACGAGGCGAGCGCGCCCAGCCCCTTTATACTCTAAGGAAATTAGTCCGGCGTAAGAACACACTCATGCATAGTTACAAGCGACAAGCAAAATCCTTCAGCGCACCACAAGCGCCTAGAGAGGGGACACGTTGACGTCAACACTGGAGGGAGAAAAGGAGGGGTAATACTCCGCTCAAGGGACGGCGCACTCATAAGTGAAAGAAAACAAAAAAAACATCACGTAATTAATAAGATGTGACGGAAGCAGTGCGCCTCAGCACACTGCAACCACCCTCGCTTAATTGAGAACACACCCCTGACGAAACAAGTGCTGGAAGGTGTAGACTTCGGCAATCGCAGACATGCAGGCGGCCAAACGGGGGGGGGGGGGGGGGGGGTACGATGATCTTGAAGAAGACTTCCCGTGCCCGCATCTTGTTTAAGGGCGCAGGCGGCAAACTAGCGCACTGTGCTCCATCCTTCGACACGATTGCGTTCCGAACAATGCCGTGGCTCCCAGTGTTAGCGCAGTCAACGACTCGGAGCATGTAGTTGTTGAGTCGGGTATCAGAGTTATCAATATACTCGCCACGCCTCACGCCGTTGACGAGAGATGCAATGTGAGGAGTACGTGCGGGGGAGTAGCAACTGACTCACCCCAAAGGCGCGTCTTCAAGCGTCCGAAGTTCCAGCATCCGGGACCACCAGTAGTAAGCGGCGGCGATGGCGGGCACGGTACTGCGAAGACTGCGGCAAGGGGAAGGGGGGGGGATAGCGGCGAAGCGTAGATCTCAGGCGGTGACGTACGAGGGGGGGGGGGCGGGCCCAGCCCTCCCGTAGCACGTCGGCTAAGGTGATCGGCGATGACAAGTCGAAGCGCAGGCTGGGGGGGGGGGGGGGGAGACGAAGCGAAGCACACGCGAATTGAGTCGGAGTATCGGAAGGGGGGAAAGAGAACTTCACTGTTCTGGCGCATAAGCGGAACACTAATACACAATCTTTAAGAGAAATCAACAATATTTTACTGCCATATCCATAAATATAAATACTAAACTCTAAAAAGATACAGAAGATACACCAAAGTTGTTTCACAACTCTAACGCACATAAGCCACCAACAAGTATACATTGAAAAAGGATTATAACCCCACACGCCAACCACAAAACCAAGCGTACGTAATAGATTACAAAATTACAAGATTACAAAAAACAAAAATTTTGGAACACGCGCGTGTACTATACTATAGACGATTTATTGTTAAGCATGATACGCTTTTAAATGGCTAACGTAGCTTTTCCTCAGACGCCCTCGTGTGATGGGTTTAGCCAAGAGCACCGTGTTGGCCCCCAGAAACCTAGAGATCCTATACGGGCCGACGAAGGGGGGGATAAACTTAGAGCCCAGCTTCCCAATCTTTGAGGGGAGCGCAAAATTGCGTACCAAAACAAGGTCGCCTACTTGAAAATCGCTCGGATGTCTGCCAGTATTGTACGCATCGGAAACCCGTTCCCTGGCCCTTTGCAAATTAATTGCCACGGAATCTACGATAGCTTCGAGTGCTGAAGGGTCCCAAGCCTCATCTACGGGAGGGAGTCCCCAGATATTAAGGAGAGGGTGAGCGAAACTGCGGCCCAAAAACGGGACAGAGGGGGGGAACCCAGTGGCGGAATGAACAGCACTATTGAGGCCTATCGAAATAAATTCGATGTCTCGGTCCCATAGAGTCTGATCTTCTCTGTAATAAGCTGTGAACACGCTTTTTAGGACTTTATTCACCCTTTCGGACATATTCCCCTGGGGGAAGTAAGCGCTGGAGTGAACAGGCTTCATGGCCTACTCCATGCACATGGCTTGCCATTCCGCTGAGCGGAAATAAGAAGCGTTGTCCGACACGATGATAGCGGGGGCTCCCAGTATCTGCCAGACTCGCGTCCGAAGAGCGCGAGTTATCGTAGCTGCTTTGAAATTCCGTAGAGGTAGTAGGATAATGAATTTTGAAAAAATATCAACTAGAACTAATAGGCAATTGTTCCCCAGCGTAGACCGGGTTAACGGCCCGAATATATCGACGTGCACGGTGTGCCAGGGGGCCACGGGAGGGTCAGCGGCATACATCCCTATTTTCCCACAAGAGGGGGGCTTGGAAACCTGACAATCATGGCACGCGCGCACGTATTGACGTACGTCGCCGCGTATATTGGGCCAGGCAAAATGAGCTGAAATTTTTTGAAACGTTTTCGAGATGCCGAAGTGACTGCCCAGAAAAGAACCGTGAAAGTATTTAAGGATCAGGGGGCGTAGTGAAACAGGTACTAACATTTTACGCGCTCGTCCCGACTTCCCTGTGTAAAAGACGACACCGTTTTCAAAAACATAGGGTACGTCGGCGCCGGCACTAATTTGGCGACGAATGTCACTACAAAAAGGATCTGTAGACTGTTGCTCTTTAACATTAACGTAGGATTCCGGAAAGATTCTACTTGTATTCACGTGAGCCTCGACAAGTGGGCTAGTGAGCTTATCGGCCTCCGAAAGGTGGGTATTAACAGAAAATTCTTCCGGATTGAACATCCGTGATAACGAGTCAGCGACTACGTTTTCAGTTCCTTTTACGTGTCGGATAACGAAATCGAATCGGGATAGGCGGAGAATCCACCGGCCCAACTTACCCAGTTGGTTGGGGTGGTTAAACAACCAACTAAGGGCCTGGTTGTCCGTATACAGGTCGAATTCGGACCCTTCGAGGTAGGAGTGAAACTTCTCTACGCCGAAGAGGCACCCAAGGGCCTCCTTCTCGTATGTACCGAGCCGTTTCTCCCCATCTGACAAAGTTCGGCTGGCGTAGGCAATGGGTCTGAAGGAACCGGCGATTTCGTGACTAAGCACCGCGCCCAAAGCTAGAGAAGAAGCGTCCACATGTAGAGAAAATCTTTTATCAAAATCGGGTAGAATGAGGACTGGGGGACTCGCTATGACTGCCTTTAATTTATTGAAAGCAGTATCACAATCCTCTGACCATGTGAAGGGGACGTGTTTCTTCCGAAGCGAATTCAGGGGCGCGCACAGTCGCGCAAAATTGGGTATAAAGCGCGAATAGTACCCCAATAATCCCAAAAAACACTGCAGGCCCTTCAAGTTCCGGGGGCGAGGGAAGTTTACTACCGGGGATACCTTGTCCGGATCCATCAACAACGTACCCTCGGCAATCACATACCCCAAGAACCTGACGGACTTTTGCGCCAGCGAAATTTTTTCGGGATTGACGGTGAGGCCTGCACCGCGCAATCGCAAAAAAACCTCGCGCAAATGCTGCATATGTTCACCAAAGGAATTGCTATAGATGATGATGTCATCGATATAGTTGAAGGCAAAAACCATTTTAACGTCTCGCAGAATGTGGTCGAGGACCCGGCTAAGAGCCTGACTACCAAACTTTACTCCCATGGGTATTCTTTTATATTCGTACTAGCCCCAAGGGGTAGAAAAAGCCGTGTAGGGTCTGCAAGAAGGGTCTATGAGGCACTGGTGGAAGCTATTGTTGAGGTCGATAACGGAAAAAATTTTGCTCTTTCCCAATTGTTGTAGGGCCATTTCTACGGTGGGCAAACCAAAATTATCGTTAATTATTTTCCTATTTAAGGGAATAAAATTATGAACAATGCGGTAGTCTACGCCGTTTTTCTTAACCTTTAAAAAGGTAGGGGTGCTGTAGTTGGAAGTTGAAGGAGCTATGACGTCGGCTTTCAAAAGTTTGTCAAGAATTTCTCTCATTTTAGTCATCAATATGGGGTTAGGCTTAAAAAATTTAGACTTAACGGGTTCCAGGTCTTTCAAATAGAACTTGTACGGCTGCAAGTCACATTTTCCAATTCTTTTCGTAAGGACATCCGGGAACTCCATACGGAGATCCTGCAGAATCTTATCCTCCGCGATATCAGGCGTAACTTGATCGCTTTGAAGCACATAATTACGCGAAAGGGTTTTCGAGCACAAGGGCACGTCGAAAAGGGGTTCAAAACCAAAATTGATTTTACGGTTGGCAACATCCACCCTGGCTCGCGTTCTCCCTAAAAAATCCAATCCCAAAATCATTGGAAGGGAAACGTTAGGCACAATCAAAAAAGAATGCCGCCATGAAAACCTGTCTATTTTAAGATGCAGATGTAGAAGAGACGTAGCATGAAGCAATTTGTTATCAGCCAAGCAAATACTTGTGCGAGCGTGTTCGCTAATAGAAAAATGCCTCGAATGGACGCGTTGTCGGAGTTGTTCAACGAACTTATCACTGACTAAAGAGTGAGTAGCCCCCGAGTCTACGAGCGCCAAAATAGAAAATCCAAAAAGGAACACATTAGCGAAGAGCAGGGAATTTTGCACCGAGAAGTTACCGTCAGCACTGGGGCCGCAACGCATCCCTACACGCGCGGTCCTCCGGCGTTTCCCGGACATTGGTCACGAAAGTGGCCGGGGCTGCGGCAGCGGAAACAAAGACGCTGGCTGACGTCACGAACGGGTTCAGTGCAATCAGACATGAGGTGTCCGTATCTCGTGCAATTACCGCACCGATAACGACCGCTGCGGGGCGCCGGCCCATTAGATTCCATAGGTGGAGCAGAAGCGGCCATGCGCTGCGTGACGGGTGCACTTACACTCGCCGCGTGAGTTGCGCGAGTTACACTGGGGCTTCGCGGATTCAGGTCTCTCGCGCGAAAAACTTGTCCTGCGGATGCATGGTCCCCAGACGGAACCACGGCGCGCCTACTCAACCCGGGCGCACTGGGAAATTCTTTCGCATAACATTCATGCGCTACAAGTCTGTTTTGAATTTCTACGCTCCAAGCGCGCAGCTCCAACATGGTGGTGGGGACTGAGAGCATCGAACCATGTTGCAGAGTAGACGAAGATACATTCCCCAAAATGATTTCCACTAAACTTTCCTCCGGGAGTCCGAGATCTAGCGCTTCTGCGAAAAGACTAACAGAGTTTATAAAGTCTGAAAGTGACTCGTGGGGCCGCTGAAAACGGTAAACGAATTTGCGTTTACACGTTTCCAGTACTCAGGGCGGGCAAACCAATTTTAAAACATTTGCCTTAAAGACGTCAAAGGAAGAGCCGGCGGTGATAGCTTCACTGAGAAGCGAAACGTACGCGTCGCTACACTTACTCAAATAGGCTTTGAGAAAATCGGCCTCGCTCACCAGCTTCAGGTTACATATCCTGCTAGCTTCCGCTAATTGCATTAGAACCGCGTCCGGGACATTTCCCTCTAAGCGCGGCAGGGTCTTAAGCGCAGACAGGAATATCTTTTGACTAAATACGGGCGCGGCTCTGGGTTCAAGTGCTACGCCGACAGGAGGGTGTAGCGCGGCGGCTGCGGTTTCCCGCACGTGAGCAATTACACGTACGCGCAACTCGCGTACGGTCTCGGATTCCCCAACTTCCAGCCCGTGATCACCCAAGTAATCCAACAAATCTTCTCTACGCAAAGTGTAAACCCACCCGACGGCGGGGGCGGCTGAGGAACTGGCCATTACACTGCCTATCTAGTGGTCACCTGTTAAGCTGATGTTACGTTGCTGCTCACCAAGTAAGCAGGGTGGCGCAGGTTGAAACATACCACGATGTACGTTTACTAAAGCAAGTATCCCAGACCCCTCCCATATAGTCGTGATATTTTCCAACCTGCCGGGGAGGAGCATACGGCTATCAATCAGCATAAATAGAGTATATCTTGGTGTAAGGGTAACTTTGCATTAAGGGATGACCACTAGTCTACTCATATACAAGAAAGATTTCAAGTATCTTTTAATAGATCCCAACTCATCACAAGGGAGGTATATAAAATTAAGATATACATAAGTATTCGATGAATACAAAAGTTTACAACACGTTAAGCTAAACAGTATAATATTGAGTAGAGCGTGACCGTAGTCGTCAAACCGTGTCTCTTACAATATGTGTTCGCTACACGGGCGAGAAGTCTCATAGGTCAAACAGTACTAACTTAAGGTTAACATTGAATACTTAATTCTACTCCCAAGTTCGTACACGCGCGTGTGGGGCGTATAATTTAGTTCGGTTATACAACAGTGGTTACAGACTTTAATATTACATACGTAAATATTACTAGTGTCACAGAAACGTGTCTTTAATTACTTCTAACAACGTATATATTGGAACAGTGTTTCTGCAGGGGTTGGGCGCATCGCGCACATTTTCATAGTGAGCTTAAGCAGACAATATAAGGAAACGAGATACGTTCTACGTTAAGTATACGAGAGACGCAACAGAAGAAAACCCGATAGTGCAAAATGTACATATCCTCCTAAGACGGGAGCGGGCCGGATTCCCGGCCATGGGCGGCGCCGAGGACAAGAACTAGTATAAATGAAAATAGTATAAAAGAAAAATTTAGAATTTTGAATGTGGCAGCCAAACGTAAACGAAGGGGAATTCAAGCCACTACACACCAACACTCACCCACCCATGACCGGTGACCGGACGCACCACCCGCGACAAACTATTCGCACTAGAACTATGTACTATCTAAGAACGAGGCGAGCGCGCCCAGCCCCTTTATACTCTAAGGAAATTAGTCCGGCGTAAGAACACACACATGCATAGTTACAAGCGACAAGCAAAATCATTCCGCGCACCACAAGCGCCTAGAGAGGGGACACGTTGACGTCAACACTGGAGGGAGAAAAGGAGGGGTAATACTCCGCTCAAGGGACGGCGCACTCATAAGTGAAAGAAAACAAAAAAAAACATCACGTAATTAATAAGATGTGACGGAAGCAGTGCGCCTCAGCACACTGCAATCTACATACTTTTTATTTATGTTATTAAATTTTAAAACATCCATTATTATTTATTTTTAAGATAATTATTGGAGATCTAAAGATTTTACCCTTGGATCAAGGTGCCTTTTGAGGATACAGAACCCACTATGAGGAATATGAACCCCTCTGAGAATTAATGCCACTCTTTGAGGAATATTGACTCTCTCTGAGGAAAATTGGCCCATTTGGATTTTTTGAGGAAGAAACTGGAAATTTCCCACGAATATGGAAGTATTTTTTTAAGAATTATTGGCCATGATTACTTCTCAATACAAGATGGTGGTCTTTCGTCGACCCTCACCACGCACCACAGCTTGAAGCCTGTGGCAGAATTCACATCTATATATACACATATGTATAATGACTTAATTTTTAATTTATTTTGCAAAACGTATAAAAACTTCATATTTTTGGAACTAATGTAATGGTGTCATGAAGGTTTAGGTACTTCAAAGTATGATAATATTTTAAGTTCTTTTTAAATTATGTTTGTTGTTTAGTTATCCTCACGTTGTACATTTTCTTTATAACTCTACAGTGTTAGTACATATTGGTTCACGCATAACTAACCGTTCTTAAATACCACGTTTGCTTAACGTTTGTGACAAACTGTGCTTCAACAGTTATTCAAACAGTGTCGTTTCAGTTGTTGATGTCGGGGATACATTTGCATACACATACGAAGTAAAATACAAAAGTTATTGTTTCACAGAGATTACTTTTCTTCCATACCGTATGATGAGATCCGAGTTTGTGGGAATGTTGTTATTGTGTTTTACAGGTAACGGCAAGCTGTACGTAGTAGATACCGACTACGACAACTATGCCGTGCTATGGGTTTGTAGCCAGGATACCAGGAGAGAGGGAACTAACGGTAAAAACATCAAACATGTCACCTGTAGCCTTGCTTGTAAAACTACTCGTCCAAGTATTTCCTGGCGTGGATATTGTTTTACTGTTTCGTGATAGAAATAACGGTTTCAGTATATATTTGTTTAGATGTATCATTTAATTAATAGAGTTATTAGCAAATGCTTATCCAGGAAGGAATGAAGGGAGTGAGTGACGGGGTGTGGAGCTGTACAACTTCCGAAGTGGGGAAATATAAACGAACAAAAGAAAAAATAACTTTTTTTGTGTGTAAAATTTCAGCTCTCGGTATACGGAATTTTGTAGTAGTAATTTCATGAATGTAACGGAAGTTGCATGGAACGGAAATGTGTGACCACGGTGCTGCCATCTGTGGCGGATGGCACAGAGATCTCGAAAAGATTTCATACCCACCTGATTCATATTTATATGTTGGTTTCGTGAACATCGCAGCATTAACATCGTGCATAGTTATTAAAAAATTAAACATTATAATAGTACAACTATTCTTTAACACTTTATGTTGTAGTTTAGAGTCATAACAATTATAATTAAAAACCTACATTAAATATTTGACAAACCTTACATAATATTGAATTGAAGAGAAAGCGCAGCATTCATCATACTTTCGAGATACAATAAATTATTGCCATAGCTATATATTAAGCTACGAAAAATAAATAATTCGTGATAAAAATTTTACTGTTAAATCACCTCGATAAGGTTAAAGTTGGTTTGTAAGCAGTATTTACAGACTGAGTTCAGTATTTTACAAAAAATAAATATACAAACATAACCGTAGTGTTAAAGTATGTGTTTTAAAATAGGTAACTCAAAATTTAATTTAATTTTATATAATTTTAAACTCCAATTCACGGTGAAAACTTTCTATAATACGCCTTTCTGCTCTGAGATCCACATAATGTACCAAATTTAGCTTCCCACTTTCTGGGTATTTTCTTCTTCATTTTGGGAAAAACAGTTCAAAGCAGGCAATTGTATTGTTTTATCTTTGGGCTTAATCTTCGTGGTAGAAGGAAATTTGGCAATATCTCAAACCATATGTAATTAACAATAGCTGTGAACTGTCGTTACAGCTGAGAAAGCAAAGTTCTCTTAAAAGTTTCTGCTATAAAAAATCAGAAATTACCTAAATTAGAAAATAAATTATGTCATACTGCATATAAGCCTTGCAAATTCTTAAAAATTTATTTACAGAAAACCTTACCACGATCTATTTGAAAGTGTGGTGGTATGCGTCCATCGTGCAACATTTCTGCCATGGCCTTGGTCAATTCAGTCACTACCTTAGATTTTACTGGTATATTTTACTGTATATTTATTTATTTTCGACTTTAATTGGCACATTTAATGTGTGGACGCCTTTACTTACACTGAAATGTAATCTTAACAATGTATAGTAAGTTTTTCCTAGCAATCAAACATGAAATCACACACATAATAACAAATTACAGCAATAACTGATGAATTATCTGACAAAACACGTTCAAGTTTTGTTCTAAATTTAACCTTATGTAATATCATTTAAATAAAAAATTACAACATAAAATAAAAATATTAATTGTTATGATACTGTCATTCAGTCTCTCATTCACTCACACGCACATTTATTGAATATTATCTTGGTTGCATTTCTGTGAATTAAGAGAGCCATGTTTTTTAATACGTTCTTTTTAAACATCTGGGCAGACAGTTGGTGACGAGCATCCTAGTCGGGCTGTTCCACAGGCGAAATACAGTAACTGTAAAGAAATTTAACGTTGTTCTGGTTTTATGTGTGGGTATTTAAAGTTCACATTTAGGTTTTGATCGTTTTCCAAGAAATGACGCGAGCTTAAAAACGTAAATAGCCGGGATAAATATTGAAAATTATTTGCTTTAATATTTTATTATGCATTAGTAGAGCATTTGCGATGGTTCCTGGCAAAGTTTAAGTCAGTCTAGTTTTTATTATAGTAATAGCGCAAATAAATAATTTAAGATTATAAATAAAATGAATGTATTTTTTTTTTTTTAAATTTTCCTTCAGTAGTTTTCCAAAGTAGTGTGTCATGCCATATGTAACAGTAATCAAGATGAGGCAACATGAATGACTGCAAGAGTGTTGCTTTCATACGCACAGACACAAAAATTTTTAGACGATTATAATAATGAAGCGCATAATATGTTTTTTTACAAACATAATTCACATTCTCTATCAATGAGATATGTTCATTCATAATAATGGCCAAAATCTTAACAAAACTTAAAAGCTTAATTTTAGTGCCCCATGAAGTGACATATGGAATAAAAGATTATTTTTCATGCTATGAGAGGTGGGGAATCGCTTATAATACAATAAGATTTTTTTGTTACTAGTATATTAGTGTATGCACAAAGTAAAAAAAAAAACTTAAAAAATTAACAGGATTACCATTTTTGAACAAAAGTAAGCATTATTTTTTTGCACTCACTGATTTCGACTGTTAAGTTTAGTAAATTACAAGCAAAAGTTGGTGACATGCACAGAGTACAGTCATCTGTGTACTTTCATTAGCCAACGTGCTGTATGTTAAAATGTGAGTCTAGAACTATGGCCTAACTGCAAGTCATAGAGAGTGAATGTTAGTGATGGCTCGTGTGTTGCAGAGATGTACGTCCTGAACACACGTCAGCAGCATCCCAGCGCCGAGTTGTTGGAGCAAGCAAACAGGGCGCTGCCTGCTGGTGACTACAGAATTAGCCACCAGACTGACTGCCCGGCACATGAGCACTAACTCCCCACTCCCAGTCTCGTTAAACACTCACTGACCTTCACACGAGCACTAGCCACTCCACTTACAATCTATTGGAACATTCACTGGCTATCACACAATAAGAGATTTCTCGTGCTTTTTTTTTTTTTTTGTAAATATCAGCTGTGCAATAAGTGCTGAATAACATATTTTCTTCAAAAATTATACAGGTTAACATATAACATAAACTTTCAATATTTCCGAAATTTATGTACTTCAAAACTGTATAAAGTTTACAAGTTATTTTAAAAATGTGAATAGTTTATGACTAAAATAAAAATTTTCCATGTCTTCAAACCATATCTAATATTATTTCGTATCCTAGCACAACCTTTTTGTGTCTTCTTAGTTAGAACTGCAAAAATAAGAGCCAAAATATTCACAACACATCGTCATTTCAGTTATAAATTATTGGAATATGTAAGCAATAAATATCATTTATGTATAACTAGGGCTGCTTTTTGATGTTTATATTTGTAATGCATCCTGACAGTTTTGATATTATGACAGCGATAATGTCGCTCTGATTTTACTGTGTGTTAACACAGATGTGTTTGATATTACTTTCATTGCAATAGGTCCACACATAATCTTCGAAATACCATTAACTTACGTAAATCATTTATTGGATTCAAAAAAATTTAGTTACATGAGTGTTTTAGATAGTTGGTGCAATTTTCATTCAATGATTATGTAAAATATCATTGTATAAAGCCAATTACACGAAAACTTGTAATAAAACAGCAGATTAAAAAATTGCACCAAATTTTATTTTAGAATTTTTAAGATAGTTAAAATAAAAATTTAATGTCCATTATGCCAAATGATACTTCGAAGATGTTTGGAGCCCTTATATACAACTGTACTTACGAAAATTAGAATTATCTTGTAGTGATGTGGCCTAGCGGGTTGTTTACAACTCAGTGAGAACATGACCAATAATTAAAAGCAACAAAGATTTAATGCATAAAGCACTGAATAAGCATACTCAGGAAGGAGCTTACACTAGCAGGGTCGGAGTGCATCTCGGCCCCAGGGCATGAGGTCAGGCGTGTGGAGAGCAGCGACTAGTACCGGACTCCTCGACAGCAGGCACAGAAGTGACGGCCGCTCCCACGGACAGCGGAGTGTGTCCGTCTCGGGGAGAAGTGGACGACAAGACTCCCCCGGGCGCCGGCCGCGCAGGGCGCAGTCACAGTCACGGCTGCAGCTATGCAGGTAGCGGACTGGCCGCTGCAAGGCAGCCCGGCGTGGCTCATGGCTGTGAACACACCGTCGCCACCACCATCATCCAGCAGCGACCCGACGAGAGAAACTGCAGCAGGCTTCATGCCTGCAAACTCCCGAAACGAGAAGGCGGCCAGCCATGCCACCACAATCTTAAAATCATTATGATGACTTGAAGTGCCACCTAGCAACTCTAAAACAAATTGATATAATGAGTTTCATTTTTTTTTTTTTTTTTGAAATTTTCTACATTCTTTTATTAGGCAGGTAATCATCTTATACCTCAACACCACTAACATCTTATAAATATCTTGAAAGTTAAAAAAATATAAATAGCATTAATTATCTTACATAATTTATTTTCTTTAAATCACAGGGGCTCACCTACTTCATGGGGACCACAATGAATTCAATGTTGCTTTAAATGGATAATCATATATAATCATGGGAAGGTCATGAATCTCGCTTACATATTTGTGGCTACATACTAATATTGCCGTATGACAATCTTACCCTTTTATTCATTTGCCAATGAGCAGTATCTTCAAATATCCTCTTACAACATTACTACTCACCCTGAAGCTGGGTGTAAGTGGGATCGATGTAACTTCAACTAGTTAAGTGGGAACCAACGGTGTACCATTCCAGTATGATACAACAGCAGTTGTAAAAATGTTGTTATATTAGAAAAAACATGAAAGTAGAAAAAAATATATATTTTATTCATTAAACAAAAATGATAATATATTAAGGTACAAATAGATATAACAAATGTGCAGGCAACACCCATTAATCGTTGTGGTTTTTTACAAACATGAGTATAAAACAGATGCTTGAAAAGAGAGCATCATGAACAATTTGCGCAATGAAATATGCGCCTGACGTAACACGTATTTAAGTACTGCGCATAAGGAAAATTCTCTTAATTAATGTACATTTAAAAGACCTTAGCAGGCAGACAAAAGTCATATAAAAGTCTCACGCAGAGCAAATTCGTTATCAAACAATTAAGTATAAATATTAAGGCTTTAAATTATGCATTAAGTTTACACGCAACATAAGTTTTCATGGCAAATTTAAATGGGAATCGCGAACCCCAGCTAAAAGACATTAAAACAAAAATATTACGACAGGGAGGAAGCCCAATGCGCCAAACAAATAATCAAACAAACACTCATGTAAATTAAGGTCGGTGATAAATGGAACATCCAACAAAATTAGATACAAGACCCATCTAGACCACTCTATCAAGAGCAGAGGGCTCGTAAGAAAGAAGTTAAACTTGAGCAAACAGACCATTAATGCCCGCGGAAATTACAAGGCAGAGATCCATAGTGGATTTAGAGCGAAGCTTCTAACATAACTAATCAACCATGAGCATGAGTAGCGCGGCCTCCTCCCAGCGGACTGCCTACGAGCGAGAGTGACTGAAGACAGTGCCGGCCGCCGCCGCCGCTTTTCATCACTGGGGCGAAGCCCCTCAGCGCGGGGGAGGTACAAGCCTTTTGAGGGGCTCTTGTCCTCCCTTTTTGGCATCATACAGTGGCGTGAGGGTGAGAGAGGGAAAGGCCCCCTCCTCCTCTCGTCTGTCAATTGTCTTTCTGAGCCTGCAGCGCAAACCCAGCCGTCATCTCGAAGGAGAGGAGTGTTGCCACTCCTCTCCTTACAGTGCCGGCCTAAGCAAACTCGCGGCCTTATATACAGGCGAACTGTCTTTCGAGAACAATAGAGAAAAGCGGCGGAGGGGAAGGTTCGAGAAAGGAGGAGAAGGGAAGACGGGAAGCCTCGGGAAAGGAGGGGAAGTGCGGAGGGGAAGGCTGGGGCAAGGTGGAGAGGGGGAAAGGATGGAGGGGAAGGGAGCGCTCTGCTAGCCCGGGAGGCGGCAACTGCTGCAACCCCATCGCCCATGTTTAAGGGAGTAGTGGTGATGTGGTTGGTACGTGGTCACAACCACCATTTGTCACTGGGCAGAGATGTTGGAGAACAGTGGATTTCTGCTGAGGCTTGAGAGTTACGGGGTTTTGATGGTTTCATCTGTTGTTTTTGGCAATGTTGGCTGAAATTTTTTTTTTGACATTCACTGGTAGGAGTCATAAATTTCTGTGTTTGTTATTAATTTAATAATAAAATTCCGATATGAGTGGCAATGGCTAGAACCTGTGGATGGCATCATGGTTTTGAAAATCAAAACAGAGATATTAAGCTGTAGGTTGAAGGATATAATTATATATAACTAAATAAATATGATATATAATATATGTAATGATATATAGGTCTCTGATAGTCTACCTTTGATAGTAGGATCGCATGCTAGAGAGAACATATATTTAACATTTCCGTTAAAACACAATGCTTAGTTCCGATATGAAATGGTAGAGAGATACAGTCTCATAAAAATTTTTACTTTCTAAAGAATTCAAGTGTTGATGGTAGAACATGGCACATGTAAAGTACAATGTTGTAGGGCAAAACACACATATTGTGAACAGGGAAACAGTCGATTTTGCGCAAGACTTTAAAGTGTTGGGAAAATATTTCCTTTTCTCTCTTCCTCTCATCACCACATGGTGGAAGAGTATGTTATATATTGGTTTGAGTTGTATTAAAAAAATAGTTTGTTATAAATAAAAATAAATTAGGTCTCTATGAAATTAAAACATTAATCATATCCGTTGTTAAAACTTATTTTTAATTTTATATGTTATTAACAAACAAAATCACTGTATATCCATACAAATTCAATAAAACAGATTTATTATGTACAATGATCCATTGAAGCATAGAGAGTTCACTAGCAAAAACTTATATTTAATCAGTGCACACGAGGTTTCACCAAATGCCTCAAGGTACAAGAAAATGATTATATAATTTTTGTCACAAGATCTATCTTATACAGCTAACCGCATTGTCAGAAAGAAGTTTACAAGTGACGAAACATAATGTAAATTTAGTAAAGTAATGTCTTACTGGAAGCTGAATGGATCTCTGAAGTGGGCTCAAACCTCTAAACAATGTAGATACCTAACCGGGAGGAAAGATGTGAGATTTTTGTCATATCACTGCAACATCTTGGGAGTCAGCTGTTGAGAAGGGGGAGACTGATGCATGATAGCATGGCCTTCCACTCACATGAAGGCATGTAGTATGGGATTCAGGACTCCAATAGAGGTGGCAGTGGCATACATAGGGGGAGACTGTAATACTTAACACATACTGCAGGCATCATTCACATCTGGTTAAGAGTTACAATAGGTAAACAGACAGAGTTGAGATGCAATCCTCAAAGGCAAACATGCCAACTGTAGCATTCTCCACAAAATTCGTAGATTTTTGGTACCTAGTACCATTTATCTAGCGGAAAACGTCGTCTTTACCGAGCGTGTGTCCAAGGTGGAGGATGGTGTCTCCACCTTGCCATGGGGCCACTTCCGCTTGGGTTCGACTCCTGCCCCAGTCGCCCTACCACTATAACAACTAACTCAGGTACTTTATTTCCTGCTCGCTCGATGGGTTGTCAAGCTGTCGATGCTGGACTCATTTCCTGCCGAAACAAGGAGCGGGTTGCTGTGGCAACTTTCCTCTGCACCTGTGGAGACTACCACGGCTGGTTCCCCACTTATGCTACGCCTCCCGGACCTGGTCTATGCTTTAATAACGTACTTAATGTCACATTTACTCTCTCCTCAGCCTTTTGTGGACGCGACCGACCTCTGGTGACGGAACGACGCACGTATTTGCTATCGCCTGTACTCGGCTGTGATAGTGCTGAAGATTTTTGTTTATTTATTTTGTATCTATTCATTTACATAAACATGTTTTTTTTTTTTTTTTGTTTTCGAACCGGAAAAAAGATGATTACCCGTGTGCTTATTTACGAACCTAGCACACTTCCTCATCTCTTTCCTTAAGCTTCCTATTTTTCTGCAATACAGTTGTGCACTACAGATTGTCAATACTTGCATGTGCACAATAAAATACTTCACTAGCAGTACAAAATAAAAGTTTCCATTTTACAAATATTAAATTTTAGTACTCAAAGAAAATAAAATGGTATCAGTAGTATTTATAATAGTTCCTCCGGCGCCTGGCTTCTGGCTGTGGAGCCGAGAGCCGGTCCACCAGCTTGGATTTGTGACGTCACGGCGGCAAAAATTCCTCAAAATTCCTCAAAAATGACTCAAAATGACTCAAAAATTCCCGTTTTAAGAAAAAAAATTCCCGTTTTCGAGGGAAAAATTCCCGTTTCGAGGAAAAATTTCCCGTTTTATTCCTTAAAAATACCAGCAGCTAGAAATGTCCATATGTAGGCTTAAGCATCCATGTCTACAGCCTCAGATAAGCCTCTGACGTCATCATGGATGATGACGTCACCTTTGCAATTTCCGTTACGCCCGCCATCTTTATCCGGGGACTGGCTTCTGGCTGTGGATTGGGATTGTCGGTCAGCCATATTGGATTGTGTCGTCACGGCGGCCATCTTGGATGGTTGTGACCTTGACCTTTGACCTTGACCTTTACCCCGGTGGCCATTTTGGATCCGCCATCTTGAATCCGCCATTTTGGATGACGGCATTGTGTTTTCTCGAACATTCCGGCGATGTGTTTTCCGCAATATTGGATGATGACATCACCGTTGCAATTTCCGTTATGCCCGCCATATTTAAATTTATTATCCGATTTTAATGAAAAAATTTTAAAATTTATAAAAAAATCCAATTAATAAAATTTTAATGAAAAACATTAAAAAAAAACATACATTTACGACACGGATTTCGGAGTCCTCGGTTCGAACCCGATGAGGACAAAAAAATAAATATGACGACCGATCCTTCCCTCACAGTGGACGCAGGCAGACTGACTCCCACCACTTTTACCAATGCATATATATCTTCACCTAGTATGTCGTCACGTCCGCCATCTTGTCTTCGATGCTGGAAGCCATCATCATTGTATCGTCGGCGAGAGTGCGTTGATGACATATTAGTTTTATTCTTATCCGCCAGAGTGCAGTAATCATTTATTGCTGTGACACCCGCCATCTTGAAATTTGGGCGCCATCTTGGAAATCCGTAATTATTTAGCTAGAAATTCGGGAAAAGTTCCAATATTCAATAAATAAATCACTCATTATTTACATATTGATTCGATCGATTCCCGTCCTCGGTTCGATACCCGATCGATGCAATAATGTTTAATTTTATGTAAAAAATAATAATTTCAATAACCATGTTCAACATTCGTAAAGAGACTCTAAATCCTCTACTACCATCATCCTATCAGACATCAAGACCACCATATTGGAAATTCGTAATTTTAATGCTAGAGATTCGGGAAAAAGTTCAAAATTCATTAAATAAATTTGTAATCAATATAATGATTGATGGATCGACTAAGGTCCTTGGTTCGATCCCTGGCCGATAAAAAAAAGAACTTTAATTTAAAAAATACTAAAAAAGTGTTAGGATTGAGAAAATAAAAACACAGCAAGTTCTTTTAAAAAAATTGTATTACATGAATTCAATACACTACTACAAGTACAAAAAAACACTGACAAATACCTAAAGCCTTTTTGGATTCCTCGATTCAAACAGTCTTCTTAATGGACGAAGTAAGTCTTTTACATGACTTTAAATGTCTATCCGTTCTGTTCATCACCGCAGCCAGAGACGGACGGAAGTTCATATCACTTATATAGTCTCATTAGATGGTACAACACATGAGTCAAATCAATAACCATGTTCATTATACTTCTCGGAGCATTTTTTATAATGTCGATGTAAGCTATCGAGACGTGAAATTAATTTATTGCACTTATTGCACTGAAATTTTATTCTTTGAACATTATTAGAACAACCGCTTCTTTCATGTCTGCGAGCATTTGAGGTGATAGTAAATGATGCACCACAGTATTTGCACTGATGCGAAGTACGCTCTTCATTAATTGAAGTACCTATTCAATGCTGATGAAACTTCAACTGATGGTGGAACAGCACATATCGAAGTCTCCTCCAGTGTTGTCATCGGCGTTGCCAACGGGATCTGCACCTTCTCAGTCGTAGCTGTCGTAAAGGTTCCCGTATACGATGGTACAACTTCCGAATTCGACGTTAAAGTCGGTAAAGATGCCATCGAAATCTCAAGAGAAGGCAATTACACGACTTATGCACCAGAAGAAACAAACTAGGCGATCCATACACCATCGACGACAGTAACAAACAGAGCGTCCTGATGTCTAGGACTCGTTTATATACATGCACCGGTTGGAATAATACGCTAGTCAAATCAAGAACAATTTACTGAAATACGAGAGTCAAAACAACATTAAAAATAGAAGAACCATCAACAAAAAGGAAGCACATTTGGAAGCACCATCATCAAAAAGGAAGCACATTTGGAAGCACCATCATCAAAAAGGAAGCACATTTGGAAGCACCATCAAAGAAAAGGCAGCACCATCAACGAAAAGGCAGCACATTTGGAAGCACCGACAACGAAAAGGCATCACATTTGGTAGCACCGACAACGAAAAGGCAGCACCGCCATCGAAAAGGCAGCACATTTGAAAGCACGGACAACGAAAAGGCAGCACATTTGGAAGCACCGACAACGAAAAGGCAGCACATTTGGTAGCACCGACATCGAAAAGGCAGCACATTTGGAAGCACCGACAACGAAAAGGCAGCACATTTGGAAGCACTGACAACGAAAAGGCAGCACATTTGGAAGCACCGACAACGAAAAGGCAGCTCATTTGGAAGCACCGACAACGAAAAGGTAGCACATTTGGAAGCACCGACAACGAAAAGGCAGCACATTTCGTAGCACCAACAACGAAAATGCAGCACCATCAACGAAAAGGCAGCACATTTGGAAGCACCATCAAAGAAAAGGCAGCACCATCAACGAAAAGGCAGCACATTTGGAAGCACCGACAACGAAAAGGCAGCACATTTGGAAGCACCGACAACGAAAAGGCAGCACCGTCAACGAAAAGGCAGCACATTTGGTAGCACCGACAACGAAAAGGCATCACATTTGGAAGCACCGACTACGAAAAGGCAGCACATTTGGAAGCACCATCATCGAAAAGGCAGCACATTTGGAAGCACCGACAACGAAAAGGCAGCACATTTGGAAGCACCGACAATGAAAACACAGCACATTTGGAAGCACCGACAACGAAAAGGCAGCACATTTGGAAGCACCGACAACGAAAAGGCAGCACATTTGGAAGCACCGACAACGAAAAGGCAGCACATTTGGAAGCACCGACAACGAAAAGGCAGCACATTTGGAAGCACCGACAACGAAAAGGCAGCACATATTGGAAGCAATGGCAACGAAAAGGCAGCACATTAAGAAGCACCGACAAGGAAATGCAGCACATTTGGAAGCACTGACAACGAAAAGGCAGCACTTTTGGAAGCACCGATAACGAAAAGGCAGCACATATTGGAAGCACCATCAAATAAAAGGAAGCACATTTGGAAGCTCCATCAAAAAAAAATGAAGCACATTTGGAAGCACAAGTTACAAGAACTAAGTCTTAGTTAGAAATCAGAATACAAGACATAAAAACATTAAATTTTTATAATTGAAATTATTTATTTTATTTCTTTACATTATACAAATGCAAGTAAAACATGCCATTATTGTATGTAGCCAGCTTTCCTCAGTTCTTTGAGTATGAAGGATATTTCTTTGATGCACGAATAGTTTCCTGCACAAAGCGAACCATGTAGAAGTCTTAGCCGGTCAACCAATATGTTCGGATCTTTCCATGATGTGTAATCAATCTCTTCTACCACCATCTTCCTTGTACGTTTATAATAAGTATTATGATCTCTGGTGTCTTCCGTTTTAACACCAGCCTCAGGATAACTTTCATTATCGAGACAGTGATCATCACAAGCTTAATCAGATTTATTTAATATATCACGACGTTTCCATCGTTTCGGTCTCAGGACACCGACACATTCTTCGATCTTGGCAGCTTTAGGTGCTTCATCACAGTCTATGTCTTTGTCAACAGCCTTAGAGTCACTGTAACAATCACCGTAGAAGGCATCGTCTTCACCCAGATTACCGTAAGAATTCGATGTTGATGATGTCGAAGTGTCTTCCTCGTCTTCATGCTTCCTTTTTAGGAGTCCATCATTTTTACAAAGTAGGAAAGATCTACTTGAATTCGGCTGGATTATAGTCTCACTTTTTACGTTAAGGATTCTTCCATTGTCTTCATTCTTCCATAAATCATCAACCTTATTCAATTTAAGTCCTTTGTCGAGATCGGAAGAGCCAGGAACATTATTATCGTAATGCAGATCACTCTTCCGTAGTCTAGTAGATTCATCGTTGTCCTCTAGCTTGTACGCAGGCTTGAAGTTACAAGTTCTGCCATGTCTTTTTAAACTCTCTCTCCGTGTAAACGACTTGCTACATCGAACACAACTTATCATATTACGTAGTGGATTTTTAACACAGTCATACTTCTCGTGTTGTCTTCCATTCTTTCTCAAGATAAATTCTTTGCTGCAAAAATTACACTTGTGTTCTTTCGATACAGCGACCGATCCCAAATCGGGATTCATATTAGTTACTGAGACTAATGTCAGATACCAATTTTGCGTTTTTTTTAAATTAGATCCATTACTTAAATAGAAATTTTTTCATATTTCATCAGCGAGAATTAATATATCTCATGCAAAGGTACTTGATGCATGTAATTCTGCTTTTCAACAACAAATGTCGCCACATGTTGCTTGCAGGTAAATAATATTTAGCTCTTTTATGCGGGATGCGGGATGCTCACTAACGTTCGCAAAAGAAGGATGGCTTCGCTAGACACCAAGGAGAAGGAATTTCGTTTTGTACGTTAAAGCTTCACAGAAGTCTCATGATATATTATTTGACCGAGCAATGAATTTTTTTTGTTTCCACCTGATAGAATCCTTCATGCACAGATCAACTTCTCATCTGTAACCAGAAGCACTCGGAGAACACCATCAAATGTCTAGTCAGGAATAATCAGAAGCACTAAGAGAAAACCATAAAAAAAATATTGTCAGGAATAATCAGGAGCACATGGAGAAAACCACCATAATATTGACAAGAATAATCAGGAGCACACGGAGAAAACCAACATAATATTGACAAGTATAATCGGGAGCACACGGAGAAAACCACCACAAGTTTTCTTTGATATCATAAAATTACAGAAAAAAATTTTAATAAAAAATTCAAAATAAATACAAAAAATATATATATAATCAAATTCTGGCTTGCACTAGAACTCTAACTTTGCACGTCAATGATAAGTTCACAAGCTAGATGGCGGGCATAACGGAAATTGCAACGGTGACGTCATAATCATATTGAAGGTCAAGGTCATGGTCAAAGTTAAAGGTCAAGGTAAAGGTCATCCAAGATGGCCACCGTGACGTCAGAATCCAAGATGGCGGACCAGCACCAAGCACCACAGCCTGAAGCCTGGCTTTTTTATTTTTTATGAAAACGGGGATTTATGTTTAAATTTTGTTTTCATTCTAAAGTTATCCACTAGTATTTCATAAACAGATAAAGCGCACATGGATTTTTACTTAAAAAAAATTTCATTGAAAATTTAATTTCGTTATATATTTACTTACTAGTGCTTAATTTAAATTTTAATAATTAAGCTGCTCAATCTAAGAAATAATCATAAACAAATATCAATATGGAACGAAAATGTAAACAATTACAATAGATTTTAAGGAAATTTTGTGAACTTTAATAAAAGTAAAACTACATGTTTTATTTTGTCAGTTATGCATATAATCTGAAAGCGAATTAAGAATTTTAAACCTAATGAAATTTAATTGTTTCTGTAATTTTAGTTCTCATATATCCTTACTAATATTATAAATGCGAAAGTAACTCTGTCTGTCTGTCTGTCTGTCTGTCTGTCTGTTTGTTACCTTTTCCCGGCTGAACGGCTGAACGGATCGTAATGAAATTTGGCAAGGAGATAGATTATATCCTGGGGATGGACATAGGCTATCTTTCATCTAAAAAAAATAAATTTTAAACGGGTTAAAAAAATATATCTTGATTTTATGTAACGTGTGTCATAGATATACAAACTGTTAGTGTCATTCCTCTATGTCTGCCGAGCAATAGCTTTCAAGCCATTACGTTACGTTTTGCTATTGTAAGGAACTAAGTAGAGAGTAAGAAAAAAAAAATATCTTGACAGTTTGTAGTGTCGCCATATTTGTTTCAATTTTCAATACCGTTTTTGTATATTACAATTTAAATTATTTTTTTACAGTACCTACTTATAACTTATTTGCAAGGAGTTTGGTTTAGTGTTTATAATTTATCTGCTGAGCGTCAAGATATTATATTTATCAATTATGTAATATATTGTTGAAAAATTGAATTTTACTATTTCAGGTAGGTCGATTTTTTTTATTAATTAGAATAGTTACGTGTAATTGCCATCTTCCTTTATTTCATATTAAACATTATGTTTGGTTGAGTGTGAGATAATTTTATTTATGTATGTTTTAATTTCATTTATTTTCTTTTATATATATATATATTTATATATATATAATTATATATTCTTACCTACCTACTTATATTAAATTTCAGGTGGATGTTAACATTGTCACATTGAATAACTTTTTTTGACAAATTAGTTGTTATTTATACTTTTTGTTTCATTTTGGACTATATTTTTTTTTTACTTAATTCAAAGATTTGTGGTGTGTACAGGGAGTGATATCTCTATTAATTTCTATACTCCTTTGGATAAGCGGAATATGGCACCACAGTTTTACATATCAACAAATCCTACAAATGTTTTAAACATTATGACAAATAAAAAATAGTTTCACAAACATCCTTAGTTTTTTTTGGAGTGTATAGTTTGAAGTTTAATATTATGTGTGTACGTAAATTCTTATACATAGAGTTATTTATTAATTTATTTAGAAAATTATTCATAGGTAGGTAATAAGTTTTCCTTTATATCTCTTTCGATTTGGAGTGTTTCCGAGCCATTCGGGGTCCTCAACATCACCCCCCCCCCCCCCCCCAGGTTGTTAAAGCCCCAAAATTTCGAAAGTTTAAAATTTTTAAAAAATCTTTCTCTTCCGATTTAAAGCGTTTTCGAGCCATTCAGGGTCCTCGAACCTCCCGCCCCCCTCTGGGAAAAAGCCCCAAAATTTCGATAATTTTAGAAATTACAAATATATATTCTTTCGAGATGGAGTGTTCCGAAACATTCCAGGTCTTGAACCTCTCCCCCCCCCCCCCTCCCTTTTCACAAAAGTGAAAGCCACAAAATTTCCAAAAATTGGAGAAAATTGTATTAAAATTAAGTCATTACGAACTAAAGTGTCCGGGGCATAGTGGAACATTTACCCAAAGTCGACTTCGCACCCAATTTTGTGGGAGGGGGGGGGGGGGGGGGGGGGTTCAAAACTCCAAAATTACGAAAAATTTCAAAAATTTCTTAAATTTAAGTATACTTTTTTTACTATTTGGAGTGTTTCCGAGCCATTGTGGGTCCTCAAACTACCCTCCCCCCACAAGGAGTCAAAGACCCAATAATAAAAAAATTTCCCAAACTTTTGAAAACCTATTCACTTTCGGTTTGGAGTGTTTACGAGCCATTCGGGGTCTTCAACCTACCCCCCCCCCCCCTTCTCAGGGGTCAAAGCCCCAAAATTTAGAAAATTTCAAAAATCATTATCTTTCGATTTTTAGTTAGTGTTTCCCTGCCATTCAGGGTCCTCAAAATAAGCCCTCCCCCTCTGGGGACAAAGCCCCAAAATCTCAAAAATTTCAGGATTTTCAAATATCATTTCTTTCGAGATGGAGTGTTCCGAACCATTCGAGGTCCTGAACCTCCACCACCCCCCCCCCTTTTCTCAAAAGTGAAAGCCACAAAATTTCGAAAAATTGGAGGAAATTGTATTAAAATTAAGTCATTACGAACTAAAGTGTCCGGGGGATGGCGGAACGTTTACCCAAAGACGTGTTCTCCAACAAATTTGTGGTAAGGGGATTGGGGGAATGCAAAACCCCAAAATTTCGAAAAATTTCTTAAATTTAAGAATACTTTTTTTACTATTCGGAATGTTTCCGAGCCATTCGGGCTCCTCAAACTACCCTCCCCCTATAGGGAGTCAAAGACCCAATAATTAAAAAAATTTCCAAAATTTCCAAAAACCTATTCTTTTTCGATTTGTAGTGTTTACGAGCCATTCAGGGTCCTCAACATCACCCCCCCCCCCCCCCTCAGGGGTCAAAACCCCAAAATTTAAAGAATTTCAAATATCATTATTTCGATTTTTATTGTTTCCCAGCCATTCAGGGTCCTCAAAATAACCCCTCCCCCTCTGGAGACAAAGCCCCAAAATTTCGACAATTTCAGGAATTTCAAATATCATTTCTTTCGAGATGGAGTGTTCCAAACCATTCGAGGTCCTGAACATCCACTTTTCGCAAAAGTGAAAGCCCCAAAATTTCGAAATATAATATTATATATGATTGGATTTTGGTATGTATGACGTCGATAAACTCTTACACCGTTTGGCCGATCGCCATGAAAGTTGGCACATCGAAGTTTTTTTATCATCCATTTTTTTTGTAACTCGCCGCTAGATGGCGCTGTAGCGCATCAACTTCTAAACCTTTCAACCGATCGCCATGGGTAAACAGAAAATCATAGGTCACAGATACACAAACAGTAATTATGTGTCATTTCTTAATGTCCAACACACTGGACATATCGCTATCCATTTTGCTGTAACTCGCGGACAATATATCACCCGGTGTTCAGCCCGGGCAAAGCCGGGTACTGCAGCTAGTTTATCATATTATAGAATCCAGCGAGGAAATTATCTTTCCTATATTTTATACTTCGACAGAGTCTGATATGAATAAACAGGCTGCAGTCGGTAAATGACAAATGCAAATAACTGGTTATTTCACCCAAGGGACTGACAGTGTCATTATAGTGACCACAGTACACAACACTGACTTTAAAAAAGAGTCGAAACCTATATTCAAAGCCACGTCGAGCAGGATAACTGTAAAATATAAGCATCACTGCAAGCTGTTCCTTAGGTTTCAGTATAACTCAATACGGCAGGACTGTGCGACTGTGCAAGCAGTGGAGCCGGCGTGACCGCGAGCCAGGGCATCGCCGCGACCTCCCGACCTCGCGACCCGGCAGCACTACATAAGCGGGCCGCTCCGCTCGGCCTCACTCCGCGCCATGCTGCTGCCGCTGCTGCTGGGGCTGCTGCTGACGTCACAGGCCAGGGCTGCCTGCAGCGACCCTGCGGCCAAGGCCTCCCTGGACGAGGACAGGGTGAGCTCCCGTCTCCCAGTGCCACTGGCTTATTCATACATTCTCGTCTCCAGTTTATCTTTGGACTAAGTTACTTAATCGAAATCATGTATTTTTGTGAAACAAAAAAATATTTGGAATTTCTAGTTGTTAACATTAATATTAATCAGTGTCAAAATAAATATTTTAGTTAAAAAAATAATAATATTTCTGTTACGAAAATGTTATAGACACATAATAAATTTGTGTAATTTTATAAAACTAGTAATTCAATTACACTTTCACATTCAACTATTTGGGTACAAAGGGACTTCTAAGATTGACAGTTTCTCCGAACTTGGAAAATAAAAAATTAAAAAAAAAAATTATAATTCACAATAATAATCATCCGTAAATCTATACTAATGATAAAACTGTTTGAGATAAATGTCTGTACATCGGATGAAATTATGAAGGAAAAAAAACTATTGGAAATGGCTATTTACGACGTATTTTACACAAAATTCAGCGGGGATCTCTCGTACTGATGAAAGTTTCGTAGCTGAAACTGGTAGACTGGCAACAGCGCGCGGTGGCAGACAGTTGATCAGGGCGCGCCAGTCTGCCAGGCGGACCAAACAGGAACAGAAGGCGGTGAGGGAGGACCTGGCGTGTGCTGCAGCTGCTGGGCACGTGGCACAACCTGCGGCAGACGGGGGTCGAGGCGGCGGCCAGGTGCCTGCGCACCGAGTACAGCCGCGCGGCGGCCGATCACCTCGCGGGGCTCGTCGCCTGGTACAACACCACGTGAGTCGACCACCAGCCACCAGGGGAATGTGTCGTTTTGCCTAAAGGCGTTTTGCCTAATTTTAGACAAAACGCCGTTTAGGCAAAACGCCGTTTAGGCAAAACGCCGTTAGGCAAAACGCCGTTAGGCAAATCGCCGTTAGGCAAATCTCCGTTGGCCAAATAGGAGTTAGGCAAAACGTCGTTAGGCAAATCGCCGTTAGGCAAACCGCTGATAGGCAAAATGCCATTAGGTTAGGTAAGGTTAGCTTAGGTTAGCTTAGGTTAGCTTAGGTTAGGTTAGCTTAGGTTAGGTTAGGTTAGGTTAGGTTAGGTTAGCTTAGGTTAGGTTAGCTTAGGTTAGGTTAGGTTAGCTTAGGCTAGGTTAGGTTAGGTTAGGCAAAACGCTGTTAGGCAAATCGCCATTAGCAAAATGGCGTTAGGCAATTCGCCGTTAGGTAAAACGAAGTTTTGTCATCATAGTAACATTTTAGGCAAAACGCCGTTAGGCAAATCGCCGTTAGGCAAAGCGCTGTTAGGCAAATCGGAGTTAGGCAAAACGCCGTTAGGCAAATCGCCGTCAGGCAGAACTCCGTTAGGGAAAACGCCGTTAGGCAAATCGCCGTTAGGCAAATCGCCGTAAGGCAAAACGCCGTTAGGCAGAACGCCTTTAGGCGAAATGACTTTAGGCAAATCGCCATAAAGAAATCATGTTTAGGCAAACCGCTGTTAGGCAAATTGCCTGTTACTCAGCCACCGTCCTGCCGGCCATCTTGGCTGGCTTAGTAACCTCGATTACATATGCACATGTGTAAAAAAAAATGGTTGTCTGTAAAGTCGGTTTACGGACGATAGTTTAACGTGACAACGTCATAACAAAACATTGATGAAATGATTGCATACTTTTATGAATAAAATTGAATCATTTTTATTGAATTATCACTATTTTGTATGGATACAAAGAAGGAGTGAAGTGAAATCTACAATTTAATTGATAAATTTACTTTTCTTTGCACTCATTAATTCAAATATGTTTATTACTTTAACGAACAGATTATTTTAACTATAACTTATATACATGTTTGCTATTGAACTTCTTCCAATCTGTGTTATTCTGTTAAGGATAGTACGATGATAGGAAAAGTAGGTAACGAATGGGAGTGTTTCAAGTTTAATGTTCCTCGAAAAAGTCAAATCGATGGTTGTTCCAATCGAGTGGAAGAGAGATAGATGCGGCGCAAGCGTACAATGAGCGTAACGGGACACAGCATAACGGGACAATGTGCGTAAAGAGACACTTTTTTCGTGCGTGCAGCCTGCGTTCATCATTTATTAGACGTTGTCACCTCAAAATTATGTAATTTTAAAAAATGTAACAATGCAATGGAATTCATAACCGTCAGTAGATGCCGGCAAGAGTAATTTAATAAACAACCACTTTAAAAAAATATATATCTAGTTTTTAAACATATATTTTGTCATGAACTTTGGAGGTACTCAGTTCTTAACCGACAAGAACAATATTTGTAACCATACCTCCGTGGGGACCACCAGCTTACTGACCCCCCCACCATTACAAACCACCTACCCTCCTACTCTTTATGTACTATTCGCTTTCGCTAAGTACCCCCCCCCCCCCCTCCACCCGTGTATTATTTGGCTACGCACCCCTGTACTAAATTTTTAATTTCTATTTTCAGCTCCCTCTACTTTATTATCAGTTAAACTCTCACTTATGGGCCTATATTTTTCTTCAATTATTAGTAGGTATATTTGGTAGGTCCTGGAGCACCAGGTTCAGGGTCGCGATCCAGGGATCTGCAGTGGCCATCTTTGATTACGTCACTTCTCGCGGCCATCTTGGATTATATCACTTCCGGTGGCTATACTGAATTACGTCACTTCTGGTGGTCATTTTTAATTATAACGTCACATCCGCCATTGCGTTTTCTATAACTTTCTGCCTTTTTCAATGAAACACCCCACTCCTGCATGTTGCACTTTTCTTTATGATGAAATCATCATCGAATGCCCCATTCCTGTGTGTTGCACGTTTATTTATGTCCGCCATCTTGAAATTGTGTGTATTATCCAAAATAATTGAGAAAAAATTTAAAAATTTACATACTTAAATTTCAATTAAAACACACCCCGTCATCTGCTGTAGGCAACCAACTTGTTTTGGTTAAGTATTGACCGACATCTTGATTTCATGTGATGAATATCACCATTGATCATCAGTGTAAGTAAGGTCGAGGTTCTATCCTCTACCAGTGTTGTTATAAACTTTATAGACCAAAAAATCCACAAATGTTTCTAAAAAACCACAAAAAATTCACCAAATCCTCAAACATTTTGTTTATGATGGTAACTGTTACCACAATTTTTTTCTTAAAGTCATTCATTTTAATTTACATGCTTAGTCTGAGAAATATGTTATCATAAATGAAATTAATTATCTCAGCATTGTGATTTCAATGGTTAAAGTAAAGTAATAGGTAATACTTAATAAATTGTGTTACATCAAATTTTAATTTATTTACTCCATCTTACACCATTCAGGATAAAAAATGTTCAGAGTCCTAACTCACGAGTAAGACTCTCTTCTAAGCAGAAACGTGTTTGCGTGTTTGTGTTTAAAAGCTGCTCGGAATCAGATATTTTAGTGTTTGCGTATATATTTTATTTATTTTCTAAGCATGATCGTGTTTGCATTTTCTTGTTTAAAAAGCTACATGGAAGAATATATTTTAAATGTTTGCATATATATATATATATATATATATATATATATATATATATATATACTTTTTACTCTTCTCCAAGTCAGTGTTTGCATATTTTTTGTGTTTAAAAACTGCATGGAAGCAGATATTTTATTGTTTGTGTAAATATTTTACGTGTCGTTTTTCTCCGAGTCCAATTTAAGTATGATTACCTTATAAATAAAGGTTATATATAAATAATAATCAGTATTCTGTTAAAATCTTATTTATTGAAATAAAGCAAGACTTTTCACAGTTCACTTCACAACAACAAATCTAGGGTTAAGAAAAAAATATTCACACCAATAGAAACTATATATAAAAAAACAGAAACTATGCACAAAAATAGTAACCACGCACAAAAACAGAAACTATGCACAAAAACGGTAACTATTTACAACAAATGGAAACTCAATACAGCATATATATATTTATTCGACGTCACCAATATATCCGTGGCGGACCAAGTGCATATCCTGCGTTTGGCATCCACCCACAGTTTTGGCCAGCTTATTTGTGCTCACACTGCAAAGCGCATGCTGCCTCGAACGCATGGTTCTAACTGCGACCCGTCTCATGCGGTGGTCCTGCAGAGCATCCAGGTAGTCGCTGAACCCAATGTGGTTTTTTACCACACAGCGCTGGATACCTTGTCAAATATTACATCATTTATGACCGCCTGGGGATATATCGTTACACCATTAGGAAATATAAGTCGCAATCAATTATTTAATACACCTTGTCATGTGGTGCAATAGTGAGTCTTTGTTGTTGCATCAATAAGAACATGTATTTTTTTTTCTTCATAAATTCTCGAAATAACTCCCAAACCATTACAAAATCGTTTCATAATTTTTCTTTTTCTGTAGGTCATCACCGGTGGATTCACATGTCCTCCCCCCCCCCCCCCCTCCCGTGTGTGTGCCTGAGAGCCTCGCAGCCACTTGTGCCACAGTTGGTTTAGTTGGAAGCCTGTGCCATTTGCTCGTGCAAAATGTCTGAAATAATTGTTTGTTGCAGATCGGCAGCTTATTCATCGCTCAGACTGCACATGCACAAAGCTGTGGCAGGCTCCGCGGACGGCCAGTACGAGGTACACAGGGAGGATCACCAAGCGTCCTGTAAGTCACCGAGCATGTCGTGCTAAATTCCAGTTTAAAACTATATATTAACTTCAAAAAAAATGTCTAACACAACTGGGTTCTATCTGTAATCATCCCTACGTCGTCTTTCTTAGGTGCCAAGCTAAACATTTTTGTAATAATATGCAATAATTTAAACCAGTGTACTCAGTTTATCAAGACATGACAGTAATATAGGAATGGAGGTGACAGCTGAGGTTGAATGTTGTGTAGCCGTGGAGGCGGTCCGCAATCTTGGTTTGTGACATCAAAAACCACTTAATAATCCTCAAAATTATTAAAAAATTCGATTTTCAAGGGAAAATTTCCCATCAAAAATTTAAAAAATGCAATAATTTTAAACTCTTCAAAGCATTTTTGTCTTTAGAATAATTAAATGTCTTAAAAGCTGCTTAAAACTTCTTGAAAATTAAAATAAAGCTATGAGCCTATATCGTAAACTTTGACCTTGAAGATGTCTGAAATGTGTCTCGAGTGAAATATGACGCCTCGATTACAATTCACATTTAAAATAAAAACCAAAACAAATGTAAACATTTTATATAAACTAGAAATAATATAATATAAACTCGCATATGTTTTCAAGTTCCGAGTCCTAAGTTCGATTCCTGGTGTATGCAATAATTGCAAAGCCTTCCTCCACGGAGGCTACCAGCAGACCGACCCCATCACTAATATCAAGTGATTTATTACTTCCATAGTATGACATCATGTAGGCAATCTTGGATCTGGCATTATGTTTTCATCTGCTAGAGATCACTGCTGTCTCATATAAGTATGATGTTTACCCGCTGGAGGGCAGTAATATTTATTGCCTGACTATCGTGGCATCCGCCTTCTTGTCGGCAATCTTGACCGCAATATTGAAAAATTGGAAAAATTTCTAAACGTTTTCTAAAAATTTCTTTCAATAAAGTTTAGATTCATTCGATCGATTTCAATTGTTGGCTCAAACTTTGATCGATGCAAAAAGTTTATATTAGGTTTAATTAAATATCACTTCAATTTACCATAAAAGTGACAGGTTCAAGAAATAAAATACCACAAGTTATTTTACAAACAAAAATTAAGTACATAAATTCTACACTACTACAGAAATACTTGCGAAATTTAAAAAAAATAATGAATATTTATTTCTGCATTGGCTTGAAATGACTAATTCTCAGAACGAATCGGTTTACTGAAGACAAGGTCAGAAGTATATAGTAGCCGGACCGAGCCCAAGCTTCAAGCTGAGGATTAAGGATTGTCGACGCCATATTTTATTGTGACGTCATGGCGGCCATCTTGGATTACCTTGACCTTGACCTTGCCTTCAATATTTGCCAAATTTTGACAAAAAGACTCAAAATTTGCCAAAATCCGCCAAAATTTCCAGTTTTTAGGAAACAATTCCACCAAGAATCCCAACAAATTTTAAAAATAAAATATTTCTATTTCGAAATTAGAATTCCACTTTTGAGGATAATATTTTCCGTTTTATTCCTCAAAAAATTCACAAATTTGGAATTTGACTAAAACTTCAATGACTTTTGCCATAGAAAGAACCAAAATTCCGCAAAAAAGGTCTCTAATAAGCCTCTGGTGGCCATCTTGGATGATGTTGACCGTAAAATTGAAATTCCTTTATTTTTATCATAAATCCAAAAAAAAAAAATATCAAAAAATATCAAAAAAGGTTAACTTACTTAAAATGTTTAGTTACTTAATCGATTTCGGTCCTCGGTTCGATTACCAGCAAGAGTAAAAATGTAATTTATGTATAAAAATATATAAAAAAGTAATAATTCCAATTTTTAAAATATTAATAAATATTGCTTAAATCACACAGGCCATCTTGAATTATGACGTAACTGTTGCAATTATCGTTACGGCCGCCATCTTGAAAAACCGTAATATTTATGCTAGGAATTCGGAAAAAATTTAAAATTCAAAAATTATTTAATTAATAAAAATTTAATAAAAAACTCCGCTATCTTGAATTAAGACATCAACTTTGCACATTTAGTTAAAGTCGCCATCCTAGATTCTATAAACGTTGTACGTTTTGTTACGCCTGCCATCTTGGTTGTGTATGATGTCATCGTTGCACATTTCGATACGCCCAACATCTTGGATTCTAGAACGTTGCAATTTTCTTCTTACGGATGCGATTATGAAAATTCTTTTTAATAACAGAAAATTGGGAAGAAATTTTAAATTACTAAAATATTAATAAATAATAATTTAAATAAAAAACGTTCCGAAATACTGGATTATATTATCAGGGCTGCCAAATTGAAAATCTGTAATTATTATACAAAAAATTCGGGAAAATTTTAAAATTTATAAAAGGTTAATTAATAGAATTTTGATATAATTTCTAATAAAACATGCACTTACATCATGAAGTTTTCAGTTCGAACCTGGTGAGGACAAAATAAAAATGACGACATATCCTTCCTCCATGGAAGACGCTGACAGACTGACCTCCCATCACTAATGCCAAGGTATGTATATTTCACCGGCTAGTGTGACATCACGTCCGCCATCTTGTTTACGTCTACCAGACGACATGGCTCTAACTATTAAATAATCATATTATTTCAAATATTCACTCAAATATAAACACATATCTTCAACACTAGCTTAATAATTACTACATTTCCTTCCACATAGAAAAATGCCATTGTGAAAGCTATCTTCAGAAAAAAAAATATATATATATATGTTAACTAACTATGGACTTAATTTTTATGTAGTTTCTTAAATGTTTTCGAGCAATATATATATATATATATATATATATATATATATATATATATATATATATGCACATCCCTTCTCCAACCTTTCCAGGGAAACATGCCCAGTGCATTGACCGACCATCAACTACGGCTGAAGCCAAGGACATCCGCCGGTCTTCAAAAGTACTGTCTCTGCCCTCTCGTGGCGGATTTTCGAGTTATTTCCCCTAGGTGTTTGAACGCCCGTTAAAAACCTGCCCCTTGGTGCCTCACGCCACAAGCAGTTCCCCCGTAATTCATTTCCAAGCCACCAGAGCGCTGCACTAGTCCCCTCCATAATTTCCATGCTTTCGAAGTCGCCTCGTGTGAGAGATGCACGAATCGATCGATCTCTTCTTGTTTCGGACACTCCTCAGTAGGTCGCGCTGCGATCGGCCACTAACGCCAACTTCGAGATATCGAAGTCTGTATTTCTGGAGCACCCCCTCGGAAATCTTCGGAACCTTTCGGCCTGAAAGCCGAAGTTTCCCACCTTTCTTTCGAAAACAATCGCCTGTTTTAATCACGAGTCGCTGCCGCCCCGTGGGGACTCCGCACCGCTGGTAGACCGACCTCCTCGGATCCCCGGCGAGCAGCCAGCAAGACTTCAGTCGGTCCACGTACATGAATGTAGTCGGCTAGTCAAGGGATGTTGTCCCTAAACTTTATTCTTAACCAGTAATTGGTCAGTCTGCGTGCCTAGTAGAGATAGTTATACTTTGCTAAATTACTAATTATTTTTAATTTACGGTAACTTCCGCGGCAACCGGACGTATTCGGCGCTGGTCCTCGCCTCGCATCCTGGCGGGCAGTCTTGCTGAGCACAAGAGCCACTCCCTGTTTGGTGAGTTTTTGCCAATCTTTTATTCCCCGGCCATCGCCGTTTTTGGTGGGCATTTTTTTTGCCAATTTACTGACTGTCTGTAAACCAGTTCTGACCATGTCGGATTTGGGCTTGTTCACAGACAGGGTTCAAGAGCCTGGAGCGGGCATGACGACCGCAGCCTCGCTCCTTTCCTCGGGGACCCAGGACGGCTAGGGCGCCCTGGTAGCCCGCAACACATCACCTTCGGCCAGCTAGTTTCAACTCTCCAGTCCTCCAAATTCTCAGTGGTGTCTACAGCGTGACAATTTGATAACTCCATTAAAGAGACTGGAATATTCGAATCTATTTCTTACAGGACTTTAATAACTCTAAGCACAAAAAAGTAATATTATGGGATTGTTCATTTTAACCTTTTATTGTTTCTGATTCGTTTTATCTATGCCAAACGAAACCTAATAGTAATATTCTTATTAAGGCCTGCCCATACATTAAATAATATAATTTTAATATATTTGTCAATCCGTTCATTAAATAATATAATTTTAATATATTTGTCAACCCATACATTAAATGTTATAATCTTAATATATTTGTCAATACATATATGTAAATTAAGTTACCTTTTTAACCTGTTGTTTGAAATAATGTTTTGTGGGTTTATGTTTACTTAATTAATAGTAAAATAAATATAGAGGAACTAATATATAGACGAAATCGCATTTGTTATTCTTTTATATTTGAAACTACAAGATCCAACAGTCTCCCAAAGTTATGTTAAGGGGACATTTCCGTTACACCAGTGAAGAGACAAGAGAGTATGTAGCAGCTTTTTATATAACACATAACAAAAAGATCCTAACTGGCTGTTTTTGTTCTTAACATTACCAACTATTCTGCAAACGTAATACATAGAAAATTCTCTAGGTTTTTCATGTCGATCCTGATACACAATGAATTAAAAATACGTTATAACTCATACAGTATGTAAGAGCAATTTCCTTCTTCATTTGGAAGCAAGTGTGAAACATAACACAAATATTTGTGTTTTTATTATGGCTTTATCCTTTCAAACAGCATTATGCGTTCCCAGCTTGTATCAATGTTATTATTGGTTTTTATAGATAACGGCAAGCTGCACATAATAGATACCGACTACGACAACTACGCCGTGGTGTGGATGTGTGGCACGAATCCCAGGAGTGAGAACACTAAAGGTAAAAACATCAAAATAGTCACCTGTCATTCCTGCCATGTGCCTAGCAGTATATGAATATTTTCGAAGTCGTTACCTTACTATGGGTGGAAATTATTTTCGGATCTCGTAAAAATAAATAAGTATTTCGGTAGATTTTTAGGTTCATATCTACATATTTATTTTGATAACAGCGTGTCTTCTAAAAGTGTGTATATATGGCTGATTCTCAAAAATTTTTCTTTTTAAATTATTTTGAAATTGCGCTAGTTGTGTAAAATGTAATAGTGGTCCAAAACATGATTTGAGATCAAAAAAGGGTGACGGGGTTAAAAATTAAATTCCGAATTGAAAGAATTATCGCTCAGCGAAGGAATGATTTTTATTGGGATTTAAAAAAATTATGGATTGATTTTTTTTATTGTAAAATATAAACATATTTTCCGATTGTAAAATAACAATTTAATTTTAACATACCAAATGTATTTATTTAACACAGCTATAAATACTTATAATAAGTATTAGTAACCTAAATGACAAAATTTCCGTACTACTCTTATTTTTAAATTCTGCTTACGCTCTAAAGATATCACGGACAAATAAAATATTTATTTTATATTTAAGCTTCAAATATACAGTACAAAATTAACATAAGTGGCACTTGTATCAAGAAAATCTGACATTTCAATCGTATTTAGGACTATGCATATTTTTTAAACTTTGTTGTTACTTATTATTTTCCTCCACATATAGTAACAACTTTTTTTAACAACTTGGGAAATCTAATTTTTTGAAGGACGTCATGCCAGGCATAGAGGTGATTAATGTCCTTTGTTGCGGGCTACCTATAGCATTTTGATACCTTTTTCATGTACCTTATAAATGTTCCATCATCGCATACTAAAAGGATTTCATCTGAGTAAACCTCGTTATCCCATCATAAAAGAATATGACCACAAACTTTATACTTGAAAATTCATTTTTCTGGAGATTTATTTTAGAAAATGTTCTTCGTGTGATCTATCAGGATTTTTTTTTTACGTCACTTAGCTATTGAAGGTATGTCGAAATTTAATGGTAAAAATTTGGACATTTTTATTTATTTATCACTAGCTAATGCTCAGCATGCGTTGTAATGCCTCGTTCAATTTTCTATTGTAATTGGTTTTAAGTAGACACACATATTTCTAACTCTCTATTTCTCTTTCATATGTAATTCAATTAAATAATGTCATGCATACGCACTCATATAAAGAAAACACACAAACTGCCACTAAACTACATAAAAAAATTAATTTGTTGAAACAATTCACGCGCCACCTATTGTAAAATGATTGTATCAACTCAGAAACCTTCGCGGTCATGCGTATAAAAACTCACCCAAAATTTCATCTCAAACGGATGAATGATATAGGAACGCATATGGGCTAAACAAAAAAAAATTCATTTCTATGTACTGTTACGAACGCAAAAGACCAAACCACGGTGCCAGGTTCATAGCTGGCCAGCGACCCTGCATGGCCACTGGTGTCACGTACCTTCCACTGACGTAAGGCATGCCACGCGTGCCTGGCCGCATTACAAGGGTCGTCGCTACCCCCTCTCCCGCCAATCCCCGCAACACGTTCTTCCTCGGCGCTGTTATCTATCGCTGAATGGCCTCGTGAATTCCGCGGGCCGCCGTGTGGAGTGGCCTGAATGGGTGCCGCTTTTATCGATGTTTTGGACGTAGGGTCGGCCCGGGATGACGCGACTCGTCACAGACACTCTCTTCGGTTCGAGAAGGGCATCCCAGGTACTCAAGCAGTGACGCCGGCCTCCGCGGGGGTCCCGCGACGAGTTTCGCGAAAGTTCCGAACATGTTCCGAGAGTTCCGCGAGTGAAGGGAAGTGTGACATCGGCGAAGAGTGCGAGAGACCCCCTCGCGAGTGGTGCGACGTGGAGTGACGGTATCGAGAGTGCGACTGAGTGGCGCGAGGCTGTGTGTGTGGAAAAGCTGAATGAAGCGATTTTCTGGTGTGCTGTGAAACCTGTGAAAAATATCTGCATGTGTGAATTAAATTGAAAAGGATCGTAAATCAACACCTAAAATGTGCCACCCATAATTGCCAGTTTGATCAGCTGATATAAAATTTCCTCAGGAATGTGGTATACATTGATGACAACCGCTTTCACCTACTAGACCTAGAGAAAGAAAAATATACTAAGCACCAGCAGATACAAATATTTCTGAGCCTAGCTTACTGGCTCCAAAATTTCATCCAAAATTACTTCACCATTGCCATGCCAGATCGACTTGTTGACACCGCACCAGTAACATTAGTGTATTCCATCTGCCCAGGATGTGTTTGACTGGCTAAAAATGTTCTTCACTCAGTGTCACATGCTCTTGCAGGTCCACATTGAACATATACTGCATGTGCAGATGAACACATTCACAAAGTGATCAGGTGGTTGTTACACCAGTAGGACGATCTCAGTGACATCATGCACACATAGGTTAACAGCAGAACATTTTATAAACTAAGTATGGTCCAACCAACCCTTCATTGTGAAGCTTCTAATTCTGTAAACAGGCGTATTAATCATAAAATATCCAAAGTTGGCCTATGCCGTTTATTTTTTCCCAGGTCACGTGCCAGTGTAGTAAGTCCAGGTTGAAGAAAGGGGTCTCTGCTTCAAATGGTTAGAGAACACATGGAAGTCAATAAAAAAAGTTAAAACCTAGTAATACACTATTGAAAATATTGACATAAGTTAACACAAAAAATGTAAAGGACTCCCGCAGGAAAGCGATCCTCTCTCACCACAGCGTTTTTCAGACTGGCCGTTATGGGGCCATCATTTTCGACCCATAAGCGATACGTGATATCAACAGAAAACATTATTCGAATTTCCATAGTTTTTCTCTAAAAATCTTTAAAACGACTTAAGAATAAATGTGAGCAATGGAATCCTCTCTTTGTTTATTGTCACTTTAGCAAGAAACATTTTTTAACAGACTGCCGGTAATGCCAGATCATTTTGACTTACACACAGACTTGGTTTGATGTTAATTAACACATGTAGTCCTATAGAATCAATTAAAAACCTCACTGGAATAAATATTCAAACAAAAACTATCTCTTTAAAAAAAAGTTTTGTAAGAAAATGCATGCATCAAATTTTCGTTTAAGTATTTTGACATTTGTATGATCATATTGGAAGAAAATATTTGGAGTTAAGTTCAGAATACAGGTATCAGTATGTACCATAACAAGGTAATGGGATGGATGCCAATAAGTTCAGCTCAGACTGTAGCATAACTTCAAGGGCGACAGTAATTTAACTAACCAGAATAATTACCGCTTACTGTAAGTGATGGTGCATGTTGCAGAATGGTACTTCCTGAACACACGTCAACAGCATCCCAGCGCCGAGGTGCTGGAGCAAGCAAACAGGGTGCTGCCCGCTGGTGACTACAGCACTACCGACCAGACAGACTGCCCGGCATATGAGCACTAGTTTCCTCACTCTCAGTCTGTTTGAACACTCACTGACCATTTTACGAGCACTAGCCTTCCCACTCCCAGTCTGTTTGAACACTCACTGACAACTACACATTTGGAGTTCCATCTTATAACTTGTTTATAGATATGTCGAATCAGAGCTAATAACTTCTAAATAACCACTCGTTGTCAATAACTTTAATTGAACATATAACAATATTATGATATTTATTGGTATGTTTATTTGTTTCCGTACAACTGTTAGCAATAAGGAAATGTGTATGATTTATGACTTTAATAATGAACCATAGATTCTAAGCATCTTAAAAAAATTTAATTTATTTTTCCCCTGGAAATACCCAATGCACATCTTTCATTTTAATAATGCAGAAAATAACTAAAACAGAATATTCATAAGACATTGACAGAGAAGTTATTATTTAATGCAATATGTAAGCCAGCAATAGCCATGTTAAATAGAATACTGCTGCATTTTGTCTTACATTGTAGTAATAAATCTAATGGATCATTTTACTACTTAAAACTGAGAATTTATATGTCATCCTCACAGTACTGTTGGCAGGTCAGTGATTTTGTCGCTGTGACTTCATAGTCTATGAACACAGAAGTGACCATTAGATTATTTTCATTGCAATAGGTATCTATAATGTTATAAGTAGATAGTAAACGAGAGGTATGGGAGAAGAGGTAGATCGTGGATCAAGTGGCCATATTAAATCCGCCATCTATGATTTGTAAAGTCCGCCATCTTAGATTTTATGCTGACATATTATTTTGAACATTGACCTTGACCTTTGACTTTGACCTATGACCGTGATCCTTGAACTTTTACCTTGGCCCCGGCGGCCATATTGAATCCTATCTATTTGTTTTTCTACAACCTTATGCAATCTTGAATCCACCATCTTAGATTTGTGATGTCATCCATTAATCCATAAAAATTAGCAGCCATTTTGGATGTGACTTCGTCCATTAAACCATTAATTCATTTGGACCTTGAGCTTTGACCTTTGTAAATTGACCTGGAACCCGGCGACCATTGTTGTTTTTCTATAACCTTACACAATTTTTAATCCTCCATCTTGGATTTGTGAACATGACCATTGATAATTGCTATATCTGCTATCTTGGATGTGTTTGACATTGTTGTTCCACTTTTCTTTATGGCCAGCATCTTAGATTATTTCCCCAAATTTCACTTTTTGAAATTTTTTTTTACTTTTCAACTTTGATATTGGTTTCAGCCACCATCTTGTTTTGGTCTTCTGTCAGTCTGCTGTCGGCGGCCATTTTGTTTTTATCTTTTGGTGGCAGCCATCAGGTTTTGGTCTGCCGTTGGTGGCCATCTTAGTTCCAATGCTTCCTTTTTCTTAGTAATTTTCAATGAGAGAGACACATCCGCAAATAAAATAAACAAAATTTGGCTAAAAGGAATTATTTCTTCCTGACATTTTTTCTGATAATAATTCTTTAGAAGTGCATTGCGATATTTCAAATAGTATATCAAAAGTCTACCATTTTAAGCAGGGGCGCAACAACTAAATTTCCAAAGGGGGGGCAATATACATTTTTATAAAGGATCATCGATCCCCCTATTGAAGCGGGGGGTCCGGGGGTCCTCCCCCGGGGAAATTTGTATTTCAAGGTGGAAAATGGTGCTGTTTAAGCAGTTTTATTATCAAAAAAATTGATTAAACAGCACTTTCTTTGCCCCCGTTTGCCCCCACTTCAAGGTTTCAGAAGGGGGGGGGGGCAAAATACCCTTGCCCCCCCCCCCTGTTGTTGCGCCCCTGATTTTAAGAGTTGTTTAGGTTAGGTTAGCTACGTACATTTAAAATACTGTACAAGAATGTCGATGATAGCTCCATTAAAAATTATGTATGAGGTTAATGTGTTGTATTTTAATGTAGCTTACCTAAACTAACCAACTGCTTAAATGGTAAAATACCAGAAAAGCACGCTATATATCGCAATGCCATTTTAAATATTATTTAAAATAATGTCAGTGGCCAATAAATAAATTATTTTCCCACTTTTTTCTTTTTTTTCAAACATGCACCTCTGTCATATACATTGATGACATTATTTGTCGATGCATGAATATGCTGCCATCATCATTGTTGCGCGCATTGTCATGCTTGCCAGCAACAGCAGGGCAGCGGCTATGGGGCAGGAGTTGAGGCTGTGTCCCCTGGTGGATCTCTCCTTCATGGGGCTGACATGCGTCGAGGAGGCGGAGCTGATGGAGCCACGCACCGACTGCACTGGTTCGCCGCCACGCACAGGACGGTCTGGTCGCTACCTCAGCCCTGCCCTCAGGCTGGCCAACAACTGCCTGCGTGACGCCAGCGGCGTGCGACAACTGGCGGACACGCTGCTCGAGACGCCGCAGCTCCTCACTTGGCTCGACCTCTCCTTCAACAGGTCAGGACCCTCGCCTCCGCCAGGGAACCGGGGACAACACCCGCTAAGTGTCAAGGACCGTTACTTCCTCGAGGCAGACGAAAATTACCTGCAAACTATCCCTCATATGATTAGAAATATTTTTTTTAATAATTAAATATAAAGAAAAGTATTTTTTAATTACATATTCTCTTATGTACAAACTGGACACAAATAAATCTAGGACAGGTATCTGCATAGAACCTTGCTTCTATTATCCCACCTACATTTAATTTAATGATTAACACATTCAGTTTCATGGTTACAAACTGCATAACAAGAACATTATGTGTCACTTCGGAATCACAATGATATTCCTACATGTCTAGTATAACAACTCCGTTTTGGGTGACTTAACGGTAAAATTAAGACATAAAAGTTAGTACGTAGGGTAACTTATTTTGTTGTTGATTTCACATCATGACTTTACGAGTTATAAGATAAATGTTTTTATTATTCTTGAAGTAATTGTTCATGGACTAGTGTAACTAATTTAACATCTGTAGTAAGTTTCTGTTAGAATTTTTTATTTACTTACAAGCTGAAGCCTGTTAAAATATTATAAATAGAATTAATGAAATATTTTTTTAAAAAATGGTACTCCCTTTCATTGAGCGATTTCTTGATTTAGCATCTGCACAAGATGCACTAAATAAAGTCCAATAGCTCATAAATGTGGGCGAAATTTCATGCAGACAAGTTTACTGATAGTAGTGACCACGTGGATGGTTGGGAAGTCAGAGCATCCTCATCCAATATCTGCGGACGTAGCAACGTTCTTGGGAACATATTTTGGTGACAATTTGTTCTTCATATTACAGTAAATGGTTGTAGTTGGTATTACATAACTAAGCGGAAGGTAGTCAATCAATGAGGTGTCGTGAGGTATCCGACAGAAGAAGCCATCAATATTTGTGAAATGGACAGTTGCTAACTGTAGCTTTAGCTTCTCTCTGACAATAGCAAACCTCTCTCTTCAAGAGACATGACTGTTTATCAACGAAGATATATATATATATATATATATATATATATATATATATATATATATAAGTATATCGTATGCCACCAATTTCCTCAAAGTCAAGTAAGTAAAGTTATCTATCCATATATTATATCGACCATACATTATTAGTCTCGATTAGCAAGAATGGTTTTCAACTACTTAGATTAAGAGTTTCTTTTTGTCCAGAAACTCATTGCTCCTTTTGGGGGCTACCAACTTCGGTTACATTGCTGTTTCGGAGTGGGTCGATTTATTGGGCTAATGTCTCTGAAAAGGTTATGTGCTGTTACATTTCGCACCAGAAGTGTATCGGCCAGATGAGCAAGCACTTTGCACAAGTTAATGCTTGGCTGATTTAACACGAAACATTACAGTAACACTTATATCTTCCGTGGGACTATAGTTTGGCCTCGATAAAGAGTTATCTTTGGTGACCATCAATTAAAATTTGACTAGTATTAGCATGGATCAGCATTGATTACACCATGCATACTGGAGGATGGCTAAAGTTATGACTCTTTTGTGGAAAGGGTAGAAGCATTGGAATTGTTACAGGCCGGAGAAGAATCTGATCAAACGGTTACATTGACCAATATTTAATTGAATATTAGTGTATCAATGAATTGAGGGGTATGGTTTTCCATAAGCCTAGCATACAGAAAAATTGGTGTTGTGGTTTGTCTGAATATTTCAATGCGATTGTATTTATTTTCCTGGAACTTTACTCGAGGGAGCTATATCGGTAAGGTCCGGGTTTTTTCTAGATTCTGAAACATTAAATAATACACAACCACATGTTTAATAAATGTAATCGATTTTTAAATCAATAAATAATTGTTAAACAGTGTAAAGGTAAACATACCGATTTGTGTAAGTTTGTTTTGGTACGAATTAACTAGTATCAATGCACTAGAAGCTGCATGTATTTTTACATACTCACATATGCTGATACACATTGCTACACTTTTTATAAGTTCCAACAACGGTTTGGTAACTACAGGGGTTCTTTAGTGGCAGTGGAAGCTTCCCTTTTCGGTAAAAGGTGCATGAGGCTTGAGCATCAGACAAGTATGCTATGGGTCATTAATGCAGTATTATGTTAAGAAGAACATTGTTTTTTTTGTTGTTTTTTTGCTGACGATCATGCATATTAGTCAAAAATGAAGACAAAGAATGTAATGTGATGTAGTAGTACATCTGGTATGTGTCACATAATCAGTGTTTAAATATTAATCTTCTTCACATGTTTCAGGCCCCTACTAAAAAAAAGGTAACTTCTACTATTAACATAAAATATTAACATAAAATACCCTTCACAATGTATTGCTCTCACAAGATGTACGCTTCTATTCACCAGCTACAGAAGCCACAACTGATAGGAGGTCACCCACATTACAAGGTATGAATATAATTAAAGAATATATATCTAAATAAAATATACACCCAAATATATATAACTGGCAATAAATACAATTTTTATGCGTTTTAGTTTACAAAAAGTTCCAGTAATGCTCCATTGATTCATGTACAACGCCAGATTAACCAAGGATTTATTTGCTAGACAGAGTAATTTCAGTAATTTGGATCTCAATGAAAATTCCTTAAACTGGGTGTTAAAATTAAGCTGGTATATGTTATCAGGTTTTTTTGTCCAAATACTACTTGACTCGTAGAGAACAAAAAAAATTCAAATCACCAGTGAGTAACACATAAAAGTATTATCGAGCAGAATTTTATTCTTAATGGACTATAGCTTGATGGCTCTAGGGGTTTTCGGCTTACTAATTGTAAGGATTCGGCCAAGTTCGGGAGTGTTAGCCTCTCGTTGCCTATGATCGGGACCTCATCGACCATCTTGGGGTACTTTCGTCTTTTTCACCCAAAATTCTGCTCGATGGCGGTGTCTGAGGGACACATCCCACCTAGTAGGCCTCACCTCGAGTGCCGGTTAGTTTCAGAGAACCATGATATTTTAAATTGCACATTGAAAACACTTATAAATTAAATATGAATGCTTGTTTACCCGTTTGCCTGTTTCTATACGCTGACAGTTCCCTTTGAACTATTATAATAACAGAAGCAATTGAAGTAGTGTATATTCGTATCTAAGCCTTAGTTACTAAGTAATAGCATTATGGAAAAAAGTAATAAAAATTATAAAATCGAAACCAAAATACAAAAAAATAATTGTTTTAGTATATTATATTACGTCTAATTTCAAGCAAAGTTGGCCCACGCCTCATCTTTAAGATGTGAACATCTTAGAAACTAATTAATCAAATGTCTAGTATTGTCACCACCCGGCGGTTCTGTGACTGAGAACCGGGTTGAACTAAGTGGCGCGTAAGTAATTTACAATAATTTAATCGTGAGCTTGGTCCAGGAGGGCGCCAGGTCAGCCCGGACTTCTAGCCCCAGGGATGGTGTGGGTTCTGGGTCGCCGGCCCTAGTGTGGATCACCAAGCCTGGTGGCTGCACCTGTTGGTGAAGACCCTGCTAACTAATGACATCCTTGAGCACTCCATTCTCCGCATTGATAGTTGATTCCTAAGTAGGTTGGGTGGAGAACTACTGGCAGCCGTTGTTTCATTTACACGAGCCGAGGGACAGGTACTAAGCCTGAGTCGTTAAGCTACAAAGTACAGTGGAAACACTGTTAACACATGTTGCACTTCACATTACTCATCTACGCCTTCTGGCAGCCTTCCCGCTATAGAAAGAATGGGATACGAATCAGTCGGCCATGTACTCTTTTTAAAACTCCACAGCGTGGTCGCGCTGCGAAGGAGAAGCTACGGCGGGAGGGTCACCCCTGCACTGCAAACTGGTCCAGGTATTCGTCGTGAATTAAGTGCCGAAGGTTTCGGTTGATTAATATGATTTACCGGCACACAGATCTCAGTGATGTAAGGATTATCGCTTCCACACGTGATGGTCACATCCGCCTTGTACCGCGAGCTCCTGAAGGCTACCGCCAGAGGGCTGCGGCTGGAAATGTGAGGGATAGCGCCCTCGCGCACCACATAACGCACGGCACGGAGCACTTACTTAGTTGCTAGCGAACTACGCGTCCAAGCTCCTAACCCCCCACATGGTGGACTATTTTCTACTCCATCCAACTCTTCATCCATGCCATCCTCTGCTTCCTGTATACTCCAACGCAATTAATGCATGCCCTTGCATCCCGCATGTCTGTGTGCAGAGTTTTCCCTGGCCCCAACTTAGTATGGTTTTAAGCTAGTTTTATGATAGGGGAGTTAGTCATGGAGCCAATCGCTGCCATGGCTGGCCAGTCCCCGCACAGAGCATGCGACCCCACCTGCATGGATAATTCCAGCATGACAATGCGTATAGGCTTCGGCCTGAGACGCACTAAGGTTCCTATCTAACCCAGCTTCTCTTACAAATACACTTGGTTTTTAGTTCTGTTAGGTAAATAAAACTGCCCGATGGTTCGCTAGTTGTGCTATTGTCTCCTGCGAGTCGCAGTACCGCCATGGGTAGCATTTTTGTGTTGGCTACTACTACTGTAAAAATAGCTTCGTGTCAGTCTTAATGTAGATTCCTTTAAATTTTTAAAGAAATTAAAAATGTTTTCGAGCTGAGCAGATTCGAACCCAACAGCTACTGGGCTGACCTAAATGTGAATGGTGTTTAAATGTGTATACTAGTGAAATTTTGAACCATGACAGCTCGTAACTCTGATAAGAAAGCTTAGGTATTTGACCACACGGCCACCGAAATATTTATATTCAATTAGTTATATATAAAGTTAATTAACTAAGGTATATATAAAAATAACACATATTCTAACTTGAAATTTTCTTCTTAATATGAAGGAATAATAGCAGCTGACAGAGTACGTTGCCATCATCTTTGTTTTCTATACTCGCATCTAAAAGACCTAGTACACACATTGTATACTAGAAAGTGCTGCCACCTTCTTGTTTTCAGTACTCGATACAAGGAGCACTAGTGTCATATAGTACACACATCATATGCTAGAGGGTGTTGCCACCAGATTATTTAATTGTACCTGCTATAGTGCAGTAGTATTTACTAACCGACAGCCACCATCTTAAAATTCTGTAATTATTAACTTAGAAATTCGGGAAAAAATGTTATATTCATAAAACAAATCCTCAATTAATGTACAGATTGATACAATCAATTTAAGTAATGTTTCCATCCTTGGTCAATTAATATTTTATTTTAAAAATAATAGGTATTACTTAAAAATTATCTGTATTTAAAATTTTACCATAAATCTGACAGGTTCAATGAATAAAACATAGTTTCATGAAAAACATTATTTTGTAATTTTACATGCCTATTAGTAAACTTTTCACAATAATAGTTATTTAGCATTGTTATTAGTTTAACATTGAAGCAGAACTTTAAAAAATACCAGGACTTTAAGTAAATTTGATATCGAGGTACTTGATTGAAACAAGATAGTTCTGGTGTGGAGTTGAGTGAGACTCCTCCCCTGACTAAATACCAGGGACTAGGTAACTAGCGCAGGCTGCCTGATTCATAACGAGTGTATTCTGGAGGCAGGCTGGAGTCGGTGCCGGTGGACGAGCTGATGGGACTGTCGAGTCTGCGCACGCTGTACCTGCATGCCAACCGCCTGGACGGCTTGGAGCAGGTGGCGGGGCTGCGCAGCTGCGACGGCCTGAGGAGCCTCACGCTGCAAGGGAACCCACTGTGCGCGACACCCGACTACCGGCAGGGCGTGCTGCAAGCCATCCCGCAGATCACGTCTCTCGACTTCTGCCGTGTGCTGCCGTCAGAGCGCACGCCACAGTGGAGCTCCGTCTAGGAGATGCCCTTTACTCGAAATTACAGTAAAAGGTGATTCCGTTGGTGGCCTATTCAAGATATCATGCTAATATCATGATATTTCTTTACAACTCTCTACATAGCCTGAATATGTACCAAAATTAATTAAATAAACTTAACCTAAATTAATGAATATTATTAGCACAGAAATATAAGATATTTTAAACTTAAAATTACAATTAAATTTGTTTTGTGAAGAAATTTAAATAAATATATATATACACACACACACACATTAGCCTACATATAGATGTTTTTGTCGGATTTACGAAGCAGTATTTAAGCTGTCACTGATGTTCACAGTTTATAATGTCAATGTTTTTAAGGGAGGGGGGGGGGGGGGAAATTCTGTAGATGATGTTTGGAAAAACCTCTACATTGTAATTAACAAACAAACCCATTCAAAACACTTAAAATCCTAACAACAGCTAAAACTCTGTTGATGTGGGAAAATAAGTGTAATTTATTAAAGAATGTATTCTATTTTCACCAATTTTTTAAAAACTCTGTTATCTTATGACAGGATTAAGACTAAAAATAACATTTGAAGGAAAACCAAAGCATTCTTTTCCAACACCAGCATACAAAATTTAAGAGTAAGACTCCTTGTCACATCGTGTCATTTTAGAAATTGAAATTCGAATAGTACAGCGCAATTCATGGCCATGATTATTTAAATAAAGACAAATTACTATCCATATCATGCTACTCCCAACAGAGTGGCACACTTTGTTACCACTACCTTTACTCTGGGTCAATTATAACAACCTCAACACCCTGAGGAAAGCTATGTGAAGCAAAAGCAGTGCACCTGTAAACAAAATATTTAAGTGCCGCATAAATCCTATAGGTAGCTCTCACGTTTAAAAAAGTACCAGAAAAATTTATACCTAAAAGCAATTATATTTATGAAAAATCTTAACAGAGAAATTTAAAAAATTCAAAATTATTTTGAAATTTACTATAGAAATCATAAACAGCTCTTCCAAGGGAAAATACACATAGTCTTGAATTGTTTTGAAACACACACTTTGTTACTGGGCTTAACTTTATCTCTACTAAAATAAACAAAAAAAATTGCTTTCAAAGATCCTAAACTTATACGTACCTAAAAGTTAAGGACTACAAAAAATAACAGGTGTAAACATTTCGGCTACCTGTTAAAATACTAGACATTAAAATCAGTGGTGAGGGGCGAGTTTTCCACAAGGGGAAATTTTCACCAGTATTAAAATGAAAATAATTGTGTATCGCTCGGCTTATTGACTTACGGCCGGATGGGTGACAGAAGGACGCGATGAATCTTTACTGTCAACACCCACGCCTCCCTTCTTCAGCCGCCTGCGCGGAATCACACATGACCAGATTGTCATAAGCACACATGCAAGAAATAGCTCTAGCACACTTTGTACTATTGCACCTTCCTATAACCATTGAATATATATAACATATAGAAGTCGCGAGAGGATACAATTTATTCTGCCAGTTTTGGAATCCAAACTGAGGTAGTTGGAAGCTCCCCCGCCAGAAAGCTCTGCTTTCGAAAAGAAGGCGCTCGTGGTTAGTGTCTCCCACGCAGTGTTGCCAGGCGTAGCACACAAAATTCGGGTACACTTACCTCAAAATTCGAGTACTTACGGGTACGAGAATTTCTTATTTCGGGTATCATTCCGGTACACACACAAAAAAGGATTAAAACATAAATAGCTATCTTCTTAAACAAAAAATTGTCATATATGACACAATCTCATAGCAAAAACTTTTATAGTTTCAAGGCCCGTGTGAAGAATATTAAAATGTGTGGTTTTGGCAGAACGAAGTGGAAGGGATAGATTAGGTCTCAAATAAAAAAAAAAGTATAATTTAGAGGTCAGGAACAAAAAACTTCGCTAATATTATAATTTTTAGTTAACAACTCAATTATATTATATGATTAAAAGTAAATTAAAATGAATATAAGATCTTCAAAAGCATTGTATATACAACTTTTCCTGGTACATTGAAGAGTGTTTCACACCCAACTAGCCCTCTTTTTTTTATACAATACCAGACCCTCTTAACGCATGGCTATGCTACTGCTTCCTTTTATGAGTATTACTGGTGAACAAATGGGCATATTATAATTTTTTAAGATTGGTTTGTAATATCAGTTGATACTATTTATGATAATACTTTACCTATGTATCAAACTTTCCGAATGATTGAATGATTTGTGAGTGTTACACTCGTAAATCGTGGTTTTAGAAGTGCGACAGACTTTCGCAAAAAAAAAAAATTACACAAATTTTTATATGACACGTGTGTTTAACAATTTATAGAAAGTTCAGGAAATATTTGTGGGACCTTCAGTCACTAAAAGAGAAATCGTCTTCAGTAGTGACATGTAGTTGGTTTAATGTTTGTGGTTGTAGGTCTGCATAAACATTTGCATTTGTCATTCGATTAAGTGAAATAAATATAAATAGCCAAATAACTCAGACGTTACATACGTTTACCAGGCAATTTCAATTGAAAAAAAATACTTATTGAATAATTTCATTAATGTAAACCATGCACAATTAAAAACGCAGGAGTAGTAATACATAAAAACAAGTAACTCAAGCAAGTGGTTCTACACACAAAAATATTTCATATTTACTATTCGTTTACCTGTAAATCCCCAATATGTTCCAAGTTTGTTGGGTCAAACCTAACTCTAGAGTTGAAACCCTTCTTCCTCCTTAATTGGAAGAGGGGTTGCGTCCCCGACTCACTCTGGGCGCGAAGGGAAAAAATAAATATTAAAACCAGGCATAAAAAGCTAAACAATATAAATTCCCCACACCACTGCCCAGGGGTCAGGCCAAAAAATTCAAAGGATATAATAGCAGAGTACCCATTAAACAAACAAGAGGCAAGACTTTGGACGTATGTTATTAAAAAATAGAAATTTGCAAAAATAATTTTTACTATACATAACCGTACAAGCTTAGTTACAAAAGCTGACGTTAATAATGGCAGCATCTTATCCCCATTTGCGATACTAACAATAACCTTTAAAAAATCGTAAAAATATAAATACTGATAACAACAAGTATAAAAATATATAAGGGCGTGAGGCGTGGCCACTATAAACTATCAAAATATACTGACTGCCCTAATACCAAAAATCAAACAAGACAATCAATATAATATATAAATATATAAAAAAATATTACAATAATAAAACTGAAGTACAAAAAATTTATTTAAATAAAGTTCTTAAACTCTCAATCAACGGTTTAGTCTTTCTTCAGATGTTCGTTGCTAAAGACTTGCCAAAAAAACAAAGTTAATATCCTAGGCGTGCGCTGGCTTCCTGACCTTCCTCACCAACTCCAGAGTCTAATGCCACGCCGGGCCATAGGTACGAATTCACAAAGGCGTGAACGATGATCAAAAAAAAAAATTATCTTATTTTTAAGGGAAATGTAGCAAAAACTCTTCACGTAACATAACTATGTTACCACAGAAGTATTTATCATATACTTCAAACAAAGTCTTACTTCTTTATTAACTTGCCAATGATTTCATAAAAACGTAGAATGGCCGCACCAACCAACCAACATCAGGCTGCGCATGTAGTCCAATACCGATCGCATACATTTAATTATACTGCACAAGCTGATATATTAGCTAAATGCAACTTTAAGTATGCAAATTCCGAAGACAAAGTCTCAAAAACAAATTGCAAAATGTTCGTTTCTTCCAAACTTATACTTTTATTACAACTACAGGCAAACGGGCGACCTTATTAAAAAATCCCACACTGGAACAACGTGTGAAACAAATGGGCCTCTTCACCAAACAGGCTAATAAAAGTTCCGTCCAAATAAAATTTAGTATGGGAAAATACACAGTTCACTAGGTTTGCCAAAAACCAGTGCAGCACCACGAGGGTAAAAATCAAAATCGCGGCCTCTCTTTACCTTGATTTCTTCTGTACCACAGGGCAATCCATTTGCCCTGTCACCCATCGTGGAGCCTCCAACCCAATACTCTTCGTCGCCCGTTGCCGTCCGGCATACCAGTCCGCGCCGTCACATGGCTCTGTCCTCGACGGTCGCTCGGCACAAACTCCCTCGGCCCAGCTGATTTTTTCTTCCCGGCAAGCCGAATGTCTGACGTCATCAGCCAACCGCCGGGCGCTCACCAAGTGGTATTTACGTGAAACACAATCGATATTCTTAAACTCATAATCGATAGCTACCAAACGGCGTATAACTAATTAACAGAAACAAATATAATTAAAAAAAATTTACAGATAAATTAACATTAATTAAAAAAGGCGTAAAAATACGTGAAATAAAAAACCATATAAAACTAGAGACCAGCAACAAAAATAAATTACAAGTAAAAATGTGGCCCTGCCGGCCACAACCTCCGCCTTGAACAAAAAAAAAAATTTAAACAGCAACCTTAAAAAACTAAAACGTCAAAAAAAAAAACCTTGGACTTGGAGACAAAGTATTCTCAAAAACTTCTAATCCAACAAACCAGCCCAAACTCAAACAAACAAACCTGCAACAAGGAAAACTTGCCTCCAAAGCCTCAGTCAAAATTTCAACGCTCAAAAAAAAAAAAACAAGAGAAGGATTTTCCAACAAGTAACGGAAAAGACAAACTAAACTCACAAACCGAACAAACGGGATCTAAGTATGCCAAAACAAAACAAACAAGCTCCAAAGTCAAGACCGAAACGTATTAGACAAAACCTTCTCTCTCAAAATTATCAATAACTAAAGGTTGCAAACTAAAGCAAAGAACTATAAAAACTATAACCTCACAGGAAAAAAATCAAAACCATCACTGGAAATCTAAAAGACCACTAAAATTCCTGGTGCTGATCCTGCTCCCGCAGCTTGCAAATTAGCGTAAACCTGTTCTTTGGGAAGTTTATAAATCCAAGAAACTGCCATTATTAAAAAAATCAAAAAAGTCAGCAAAATCGCAAAAGTCCAAAGTCTCTGCCAAGCAGAGTGGCGCAGGTTGAAACCCTTCTTCCTCCTTAATTGGAAGAGGGGTTGCGTCCCCGACTCACTCTGGGCGCGAAGGGAAAAAATAAATATTAAAACCAGGCATAAAAAGCTAAACAATATAAATTCCCCACACCACTGCCCAGGGGTCAGGCCAAAAAATTCAAAGGATATAATAGCAGAGTACCCATTAAACAAACAAGAGGCAAGACTTTGGACGTATGTTATTAAAAAATAGAAATTTGCAAAAATAATTTTTACTATACATAACCGTACAAGCTTAGTTACAAAAGCTGACGTTAATAATGGCAGCATCTTATCCCCATTTGCGATACTAACAATAACCTTTAAAAAATCGTAAAAATATAAATACTGATAACAACAAGTATAAAAATATATAAGGGCGTGAGGCGTGGCCACTATAAACTATCAAAATATACTGACTGCCCTAATACCAAAAATCAAACAAGACAATCAATATAATATATAAATATATAAAAAAATATTACAATAATAAAACTGAAGTACAAAAAATTTATTTAAATAAAGTTCTTAAACTCTCAATCAACGGTTTAGTCTTTCTTCAGATGTTCGTTGCTAAAGACTTGCCAAAAAAACAAAGTTAATATCCTAGGCGTGCGCTGGCTTCCTGACCTTCCTCACCAACTCCAGAGTCTAATGCCACGCCGGGCCATAGGTACGAATTCACAAAGGCGTGAACGATGATCAAAAAAAAAAATTATCTTATTTTTAAGGGAAATGTAGCAAAAACTCTTCACGTAACATAACTATGTTACCACAGAAGTATTTATCATATACTTCAAACAAAGTCTTACTTCTTTATTAACTTGCCAATGATTTCATAAAAACGTAGAATGGCCGCACCAACCAACCAACATCAGGCTGCGCATGTAGTCCAATACCGATCGCATACATTTAATTATACTGCACAAGCTGATATATTAGCTAAATGCAACTTTAAGTATGCAAATTCCGAAGACAAAGTCTCAAAAACAAATTGCAAAATGTTCGTTTCTTCCAAACTTATACTTTTATTACAACTACAGGCAAACGGGCGACCTTATTAAAAAATCCCACACTGGAACAACGTGTGAAACAAATGGGCCTCTTCACCAAACAGGCTAATAAAAGTTCCGTCCAAATAAAATTTAGTATGGGAAAATACACAGTTCACTAGGTTTGCCAAAAACCAGTGCAGCACCACGAGGGTAAAAATCAAAATCGCGGCCTCTCTTTACCTTGATTTCTTCTGTACCACAGGGCAATCCATTTGCCCTGTCACCCATCGTGGAGCCTCCAACCCAATACTCTTCGTCGCCCGTTGCCGTCCGGCATACCAGTCCGCGCCGTCACATGGCTCTGTCCTCGACGGTCGCTCGGCACAAACTCCCTCGGCCCAGCTGATTTTTTCTTCCCGGCAAGCCGAATGTCTGACGTCATCAGCCAACCGCCGGGCGCTCACCAAGTGGTATTTACGTGAAACACAATCGATATTCTTAAACTCATAATCGATAGCTACCAAACGGCGTATAACTAATTAACAGAAACAAATATAATTAAAAAAAATTTACAGATAAATTGACATTAATTAAAAAAGGCGTAAAAATACGTGAAATAAAAAACCATATAAAACTAGAGACCAGCAACAAAAATAAATTACAAGTAAAAATGTGGCCCTGCCGGCCACAGAGTTATCTCACTAATATTAACAAATAAAGTTGACAAGGCTGCGGATAGTCCCTGTTATTAGTGGTGCATCTCCAGCTGCTCAGGGGCGGCAGATTAGGGTTCTTGCCTCGTGGCCTAAGGGATCTAGCCTGCCCAGGACGACTGCAGGAAATAAAAGTCCGCATGAAGTTTCCGGGTTTTATGTACGATAAAACATACCATTTACATGGGGCTACCGTGGTCCCGCCTGTGGCAATCTCGATAAGGGCGATGCCCGGTTCCGCGCGCTTTAGTTTCCCCACACACTGCAAGGGGCGTCCCACCCTTACTGTAATCGCGACTAAAAAGGCCTAGCTGTGGAGCGACGTCTCCCTGCGTCCACCTCCCTGCGTCTCTCGAGCGCGACTGCTCTCCCACGTGCCGCGCAAGCGACTGCCCTCCCACGTGCCGCGACCTTGACTCCCCTCCCACGTGCCGCGACCTTGACTCCCCTCCCACGTGCCGCGACCTTGACTCCCCTCCCACGTGCCGCGACCTTGACTCCCCTCCTCAGCGAGCCCGCGGAACGCGCGGATTGGCCACACGCGGAGAACCACGGCCTAGGCGCCCGGTGAATAATACCAATAAAATAAATGAAATATGAACTATAAAAACAAATTAATCTGAAATGAAATACAATACAAAATAAGTACATACAAAAGGAAACACAAGTCTACACTGCACCCTCGGTGAGTAGAAACACTTCCACGAAGCAACACTCGGCAGGAGAAGGCATTGGCGTGACATATAGGCCTGTAAGAGTTAAGGAGGCCTTTGGGCCGACGTCAAAGTTACTGTTATAAAACAGAAATATTTTATTAAAATAATAAAGTTGAGAATTTATTACTATTGATTTTTTCGTTTTCTAAAATTCGGGTACATTTGCGTACCCGAGCAAGTCTTCTCGGGTACCAGGTACAGACACAGTAATTCGGGTATGCGTACCCGAATTCGGGTACGTCTGGCAACACTGCTCCCACGATAGAGCGCTTATAGTATCGCTTGTCTCAAGGTCGCGCGCGTATTATCTCTTTCTCTCTCTCTCTCTCTCTCTCTCTCTCTCTCTCTCTCAATCTTTTGTATTTTGTTTCCGTTGCTGAATGGAGAGCCAGCGCATAGATAAGGCGGGAGGTTATGCTCGTCAAAACGATGCGTAAATTGTTTAAAGAACCGAAAGCAAAAAATAAATCCTTGAAATATTACACAATTATTTAAAAACAGTCACATATATAAGTAATTTATTGGTGTAATAATTATTGTATTTGAATAAAAAATGGTCCAATTGGATATAAAATAAATATTTTATTCACCAAATTAATTAAAGTACCTCAAAGAATCCACTTTAATATATATTCAACCAAATGTATGCAAAGCGAATATTATAAAATACCGGACACTATTATATAAATAACTAGCTGCCCGACCCGACTTCGCACGGCTATACTAATGGAAAAAAATTAAGTCACATCTACCATTTACAGTAATGGTAAATAAAAAAAAATTCAGTGAAAATTTATTACAATGCTGTATAATGTACCGATGGTTTCCCGACTCGTGCACGCAACATAAAACTGATGTACCCGTACTTCGCTACGGCAGTCTACAGGCAGATCACTCTTGCGCCGCTCATAATACATGCCCCTCGTTGTGGGTACGCCACTGCCGCGCGATGCCTGTTGCCATGGAGACGCAGAAGGCATGAACAATGCAAAATACTGTTCTCATGCAGACAAAGTACCCACTGTTGCCTGGTTTTAACCACCTATGCTATGGGATCTAATTTTCGGAAAATGTCATCCTGCGTAACATAAGGAACATTACTGTGAAGTTTCAAGTCTGTAAAATATATATACTTGAAAAAAAGGGCAATTTTTGATATTTAAAGTACTTGCAAAATTTCAACGGTGATGAGGACTGCACTAACAATGAAATAGCCGTTGCCATAGAGACGAATGAAGCATCAACAAAGCAACAGCCGTTGCCATGGTGATTTCCTACCAAAAACTGGAAATAAAAAAAATTTAGGGGTGGACTACCCCTAACATTTAGGGGGATGAAAAATAGATGTTGGCCGATTCTCATAGATACCGGATAAGCACAAAAAATTTCATCAAAATCGGTCAAGCCGTTTCGGAGGAGTATGGCAACGAAAACTGTGACACGAGAATTTTATATATAAGATTGATCAGTGTAAATCATACATTCATAAAAACTTTAGTAAGCTCTAACACCAGAAACTCGTTTTTATCGGGGAAAAAAAATTATATATTAAAGAAATAACTAAACAGTAAACATGTACATACATATTATTTATGTTTGCATACGTGCAGTGAATATTATTTTGCAGTGATAAATTAATATTTTATTAACATGGCTAGATATAAAAAAAGTTTATAGAAAATTTTAAAAATATTTACTACCTATACTTTTCAGAAGTAAGGTTGGTTTGTAAATTCTCCTTCAGGAGCATTATACAACACAGTTCATTAAATTGCATTACAAGTCACATAAAATAAAATTAAAATGGGTGAGTAAAATTAAAATACCACAAACAAATGATTATACGTACTTATAATTTCCAAATAATGAGGGCCCAGTAACTTTGAGTTAAGTTGGTGTATAAAACTCTTGCGAAAAACAGTTCTCTGTATTCTAGAGTTGTTCGAAGAGTTTATTTACATGCACAAAAACTTTCAATGTAAAAAAGCCACATAATCATCATATTATAGTAGGTGACATTTTGACAGGTCGTACAACGAAATTTGAGACTTTGACATATGAATTATGTGAAGCATTAAGAATTATGTGAAGCATTAAAAATTTGTGAAGCAATAAACAAAACTAACACATATTCATGTAGTGCAAGACTAGTTAATCATGTATTAATAATTTTTGTTTATTTTACAGTAAAATATTCAGCGGCCAAAGACTTAAGCCGTCACAATAAATGTAATATAAAGCCCCCAAGGCCGTTGACTGGTTGCCAAGAACTCCAGTAAAATATGAAAAATTGCCTATCTAAATGCACGGATGTATGACAAGTAGCATCTTCTGAATTTTCAGGCGAATTTGGCCGTACAATCCACCTTTGTCCCTCCAGGGTAATGACACGCCTTGTCGACCCTCGTCAACACAGCTGGGTGCTTCACTAATGGGGATTATCGTAATCCCTTGTTTGAAAAGAGGAAAGGAAGCATCTCATGCTGCTTGTCCTGGGGCGAGTCGAGGTGTTATGGGGAGCTCAGGAAAAACAAATGGTGGAATTTGTGAATTCAATAATTTAATTCAATAAGTTATAGATATCAAAATGCTACACAGAATTTAAAAATAAATACTTTGATATTGCGAACTCTGCAAAGTGGTACATATAATTAAGTTTTCACAGTGCCATATGTGTTTATTTTCTCTTGCTTGTTTGATTTACATCTCCGTTGAACATGCCTGTAAAAGGCGTCGTACACATTCTATGTGCGACATCATTTGAAACTAGAAGGTCTTTTCAAAATAACACCGAAAGTTCGCGCAGCGACATTTAGGCCCTACATAGTCTGCCTGCCGATGTTGCAGTAAAAGAAATCATAAATAGTAATGGAAGGCAACGCATACGTGTATTAATTTATGTAGGGCCTATATCTACGCGTATCTACAATTCACCTTCGATATTTCTAGAATTACTGAGTATGTCTCCGTGTATATCTCTGACAAAAACAAGTTTATTGTTTGAACGCAGAATCAAGGCTTGATCCCTGTGCGTAGTCGAGAAGCTTTCAGTCACGTGGAGTACACATTTGTATTCTAATTTATAAATGCATCACAGTTGCTTATAATAAAAGCGTCGTTTTTAAGGCACGCTAATTGAACTTTTTAATTAGCAGTTTTTTCGTTTATGCCAAACCTAAATAAAATTGCCTACATGAAAAGTTTATTAAATTAGTGGTGTTTTTCTTTCGGTAGCCATTCGATTTATATGCATAATGTAGTTGCCTCGAGTAAGATATACCTACGTTTTTTTTGCTTTGTGGCATAATTAATTCCATATGTCTTACTAAGTTGTGTGATATCCACTTTATCAGTTTTTATGCCACGCAGGTGGTATGGATTTATCACCTAATTTCCTGTCTGGTTTTCTAGCATCGTTCGCATTTGACCAATCATACTGCAGTTCTCTATCTAAGGCGCTTCCGTGATCACTATAATACTGTACTTGTACTTTTAAAAAAATGCAATACATGTCAAATTTCCAGCGTCTGTGAGATTAAAAGTAATTAATGTGGCATTAAAGTATGTCAATACTAAATTACCACATATAATTATGTAATATTTGGTGTAATACACAAGAAATTATTGAAAAAAATTTTGAATTTTATTTGACTTTAATTGTAAAATGTCGCACGACTGTGGTATTACAGTTTTTTATAGGTGCCGCAATGTAACTTCAACGTTTTTGTTAGATCTACTTCTGGCTTAGATCTACTTTGATGCGTATTTTGCATCTTCCGATTGAAAGCATTTTCTTGTGGTAGTCACATGGCATTTCCTGCATGGCAATGCTTTTGTTAACGTTTGGCGGAATTATACATCATTAGCCTGAAACAATATCTAAACCAGAAGCAGATATACCACAAAGGCTGAAATTGCCACGTGGTATGTAAAGCGTCAGTGAATATTCCACCACTGGATTTTTATAAGTTATTACTGGTGAAATAATCGTGTGTGTAAATAAATATTCAAACACTTCCCCTATTTGTTTAGTCCGTAGGCTGACTTTGTAGAGGGAATGAGGATGGCTTAGTAATCAAACAACATCAACCTGACATTAAACACTCCCACCACGCTCATGCATGTCTCACGAGAAACTCGAACCCATGACCCCACCCTCCGCAAGCTGGTGAGTCTTCTACAGCGAAACGTATTTCAGCACTGTAATGATCCTTCTGACACTAGCAGAGATGACTAAAAGATCCTTAATTTTCTGTACCTGAACCAAACTCTACTTCGTACAAACTCCCGCCAAACGTCAATTTAGATGAGCACGTACGTACTGTGCTGTAAATGTTATATTATTTACTATATTTTTTCATAACTGGTCATCCAGATATTTTTCGTAAGCCTAACTGTAAATAATAAGCGTGTGTAAGTGTCGTTTAAGAATAAAAGTAAAGATCAGTACTTAACTAGTCCCCAAATATATATACTTGAATAGTTGATGTCGTTTACGTTTTATTGCACATTATAGGCAATTAACTTCCGAAATTTCGATTTGAATTTGAAGTGAAGACATTGAACAATGAAGCCTTCCTTTAATCCACAGTCAAGTTAATGACAACGTAGTTGGTTTGGTTACATCTTGTATATGTGTACTTGAACGTGGGGAAGGATACAAATGGGCAGAGACGCACTAACTTTCTTGAAAACTTACGACGAGCGAGCTACATATCAATATCCTACTATTAAAACGGCATTGTTAATGTTATAATTTGCTATTTGAATTTGGAAAAACATTGTTTTCTTACTTTACGTGACAAATGAGACTTCTGTTAATCCAATAATGAGTGTATTAAATTAGTGAAAATACACTAATTAAGTGAGGATTTTTTTTTGTCTCGTGAAAAAGTTTTAAATATTTAATACAATAATTTATTCAGATATGAGCTGACCTAAAATTTTATACGGACGGAATTACGATTATGCAATAGCACGGTGCATTTAAAAAAAATAATAAATATGGGCAACTGTGTTATCATTGTATGGTTCAGGAGAGTAAAAAAAAATAATTTGCAAGCTGAATAAAGTGTACAGTATGCAGCATACATATAATCTTTGCAATATTATTTTAACCTTTTATCATTATTATAATTACACAAATATATAAATAGATATAATTATGTAATTCTATTAAATTTGCATTTATACTGATATTGTAGATACACACATTTATTATACGAGCATACTTCAAAACTGTTTCGAAGGTCACCATAATGAGCAAGAAACTTCTTCGCTAGTAAATTTCCCTTTCGGTGAAATTCTTATGCCTTCGAAACAAAATTAAATATGCCAACGAATTACAGAGTGTACTAAAGTAATTTTTAATAATTTTTTTCATTAATTTTTCTGTTAAAAAAATTACTGTTCATTCCTGCAAGAAACATAAATCCTTTCTCTTACCACAAGCATAATCTGAAACACTTGCACGACCTAAGACAAATCTTTGTACCTAGTAATCGTTATTCCGAAGTCGGCAAAGCCTGAAGAAATCTACTTATAATTTATATAAGCAAATAAATTATTTTTTTATATGTGATTTAGAAGTCATTACGTTATTGTGTAGTTGTTATTAATTCAGCAACAAGACACAAAAACATGTTGAAAATTGATTTTCACAAAAAATTTTTTTACAGAAGCTGATCAGAGAATGTGCGATGTAAAAAGGAGTGAGAGAGAGAAACACGCAGGCTTTTAAATTGCGTTATTAGTTACTTTATCGGTTGATAACCTTTTTTAGGCATTCAAAAACAAACATACCTACAATATCTACAATAGGCCTACATATCTGTACATAAAGTACACGCATATAAGCTACACATTACCTCCCAAATCACATCAAATACTTTTTGTTCTTGTTTTATGTTTGTCAAGCTGCAGTTTCTTCTTTGCATCTTGAATGTATGGCTGATCTTTGATGCTCAGCCCTCGAGCTCTCCGTGAATCTATTATTTCAGGCAGAAGACACTCCTTGTAAAATGTCTGAAGTTTTGGAAGCATTTTACTGAACCAAAATTCTCTACTTACTCTGACTTCGTCGATCAGTAAACCTGTAAAATAATCCATATTTTTAATATGAAGATGAATTGTGTCATGAGTGCAACTGAAACATACACGGGACTTGCAATTTATCAGAATAATGGCTGTTAATTGTGATTAACCAAAAGAATTCAAATATAATAATTTCATCTATATATTGGCCTACTATAAATTGGGTAAGCACTATTATTTTTAGATTAAGAAATATAAATTAAAGTTTAAGTGAGTTGTTTTATTGTTTGTATGGCGTATGTCCAAAAGACTTCACTGAATCAAGATTTACCATTGCATCAAACATTCAAAGAACGTATTATTTGTATAGTTTAATAACTTTTGTCTGATTAGATATTCACTTATTTTAATAATAATAATGTTTGTGATTAGTTTCGTGAAGTAAATGCAACATTAATTCAAATATAACTCGCATACAAATTATATAACTATAACTTGTTCTATGTCCTCAGATATATTATGCTAATGTATGTATATAATGTAGGCATGTGTGTATTCAGTAGCGTAAACTTATATTGCCGAAATAAAGAACGATGCGACGCACATATGGTCCCGGTCCTACATTTTACTGTACACTATAATTCTACACTCTTCGCAATGCTGCAAAATATTTACAGCAATGTAAGTTATCGTATATTAATATATATATTTATAATATACAGACAACTGGAGCAATGAAACATATACGTTTAATGTTTAATTCCGTATTGGTATATTTTTTCCTCCTTTTTTTAAATATGAACGCAACTGAGCGTAATAAATAATTACGTAGTTTTCTGGCTGATTTACCAACAATACTTGCTTTGCGCAATTAAGGTGAAATCATTCAAACATTGCAAAATAGTTTTCTCACTGACCCTACAATAACAGTTATGTATATGTTGTCAGATAACACGCAGGCCCAATGTACTAACGGTTTGTAAGCAATTTTTTTATTTGTATGTATGCTCACTCGCCGAGATTGCACGCGTAATCACACTTAATCTGCTAAATATAATAAATATTTCATTTCTAAATAAGTATACGAATTCGATAGAGGTATTTTAATGAATACTACTTACTATGATTAAGTTTGGAAAAAATATCCTACTTTATCGGTCCCTAGTTAAAAGATATGACTATATAATTTGTTTTCAGATATTTAACATTTTGTTTACCATATATATTATTAATGATACATGTTTTCAATCCATTTTAAGTCCGCGATGTGTAAATAAAGCAGTTAACGAATGTTATGCTGAAGTTGTAATAACTTTGGCTATTCATTATAACTGGTTTATAATCAGTGTCACACAAATTGCACACATAGTAAATTACATAAATTTATTTGCATCGTCAGTAACATGGTAATATACACTTATAATTTGGTGGCCCACACTGAGGTGATATGGTATACCAGTTCGCGAAATCTGTTTTAGGGTCTAGGATTCAAACTGAGTCAAGTCAACTTGTCAAGAACGAAGGGGGGGAAATATACCAGAGTTTTGATGCCATGGTGAGTCACGACCTACAAACTGTAAACAGCTCCAGGAAGGGATTAGTACCACCCCCCCTCCAGTCTCGAAGGCAGCTACCTGACAGCTTGCCTCCCTTCCTGCCCCCCTCACCCAGCTAGCCATCGCTCATCTGAGATATTTGCCCCTGCCAAATTATTTCAATACAACAAATATAATATTATAGCTTTCCTATTACAGATAGAGACATGCGGTCTGAAACTTTTTTGATTTAAATAATTTGCAGAATATGCCTTAATATTCATTTTATATATAAAACGGGCAGCCTGTTTACAATAGAGTATTAAAAAATGAACAAGTCATTTAAAAACTATGTGAAAATGTTATTAAAAAATTGGGTATTAACGCAAGTGTATATCTGCATTATCTGCGTTTGGTTTTTATTTCACCTTTTTATCTTATTTAGTGCCTACATAAAATGTAATTTAGTTAACATTGATTCTCCTATACTGGCAAGATGCCAGCGCCCAACCATCCAACAGCCTTAAGTGAAACATACTATGGCTAAATGGGGCACAGTAATTTTGAGCGAAATTGTAATCGTGCAAGTTCCCATGTACCACAGCTGTATTTACCTTATATTATATGTATATGCACAATAAATTTAAATATCACTTAACTTAAAAAAACAAAACAAAAAGAAAACAGTACAAAATAAATTTCCAAGAATTATTTCATTCTAAATATCAGTATATAAAAAACTTCCATTGTGTATAAAAATTTTGTAACTTTTACTTCCGTAAATTCTTAATGATACGAAACATGCACAATGCTATCTAATGACATTTAACAAAACTGTTATGTTATTGTCCATAGGTATACGTTACGTATACATTTTATACATTAAGTAAAATAATCTCATTATTTTTTTAAAACATTAACTAATGTAAAATATTTCATTGTCGAACTTTAGCAAACGACTTACACACGTGCAATCACTGACATGTATAGAGTGAGGTGTATAAATCAATGACTCGTTAGAAAATGTACGTGTTTGTTTCTCATCTGTGAAATATGTAAAAATATGATCGTGTAAAATGCAGAGGAATAATCAACTGTCATATGTCAGGACTGAGATTATTTGTCAGAAACGTTTGTTGAAAGCTTTCAAACTAGCAATAGTTCTAATGAAGGAATAGCCCAGTCAAAATATGCTAAAATTTCGCTCGTAGTCGAATTAAATCCGATATTTTTGTTACACTTTACTCGTATTTAGTAGTGTCCAGGGGAATTAAAATCAAAAGTCCTGATGAATGGGAAGTGAGGTAGTCAGAAACTAGAAAGGATTATAAAAAAAAGGCATTTGTTTTTGATTTTTAAAGAAATATCTCGTAAATGATTAACCTTAAAAGAAAACGTTAATAAAAAATGAAAGAGCATTAAAAATCCTATAAAAGATTATTTTCACTTTTTTCATATCTCCAATATTGTTTGAGATAGTTTCGCTTAAAAAAATTACTTTTTTTCATTTTATCTCAAACCTTTTTCCTATAGCAACTGACCTATATATTTGTGAACCGTGCCTCTCGTATGCCAAATGCTTTCACTTGAATTTACAAGACATGTTTCAGCTAGAGTCCATGATAATCCCAGAATTTAAAATTTTTGCATATCAGGGTTACTTCTTAAAGAAAAGAACTGATAGCGTTTGGTCAGACATACCACAGAACAGACTTAAATGCGTAACATGAAAATTGTTGGAAGCCTCACACGAGGACGAGGATTCACTGATAAGTTCTTGAGCCAGTGGACCTTGGGGATGACTGCAACTGCATCTGTTCATCATTGAAGAGTTATGCGGTACTCATTTTATATCTTTTGAACTTGATTTCTGACAATCTCGAAGAAGTAGGGATGCCACAGATTAATATAAGATCTCTGCTGGGTGATTACCCACCATTTCCTGGATCACAACAAATCATGTCTATAGCAACTGGACTAGTAGTAATTGGCAAGCAATCAATACAGAGTAATGTTGGAAAAATTCTAATCAAGCATTGTCACGAAAAGATCAAGCTCTCCCTCTGGCGAATATTAGCTACACTAGGTATTACTTTCAATTGTAATAGCTCATTCATCATTTGTTAGTTTTCCAGAGGATAACGATAAGTGAAGAAAAATAGGATGACTTGATCATGTATATGCAGTATGAGTTGGCTCAATTTCATTTACCTCTCTTTGACGAAGCTGGGATACGCAAAACCAAGAAAGCAACCCTGTAATTACATGTTTTAGGTGACAAGGGAGAATTTGGACTTGGAGAACACTGACTTTGTTCATAATGGTGGTTTCTTACTACACAGAGTCATATAGCCGACAAGTGGTACTGATTCATCTATTTGCCCAAGATATTTCAATTACATTATCATTCCCTAGTTATCATGACTGTTGATGTGACATTCCATGCAGACCATTGAACAATTGAAATACAAAATCATAAACATCGGATTGAATTTGAGCACATAATATACTTTGGCTGGGCTAGAAGTCTGTAACACCTCGTGTTTAAATGAGTACCTAATTTTTAGAATATCAATATAAGTGTCTTCCAGGTAAATTTTGTTTCTGGATACATAATAAAGTATTTTGGAATTTAAATTGTTCATAACTTAGGTAATAACGGTAGAATTTAATGCATTTTAAACAGTTTTATCTAATTAAAGAAAGTACTGAGGTGGTTGTGTGGACCAATTATTACCACGGTTTTGTTTTTATTTTTGTATAAAACAAAAGTTCGAACTTATGTTTTTCTTACACTAATCCACTTGTATGTTCTCTGGTAAATAAACGCAACATTTATCACATGACTTTTTTGACAGCGATCATTAAGCTACTAACATCGTAATATTATAAAGTAATAAACAAAAAATACTAATGCAGCTGCAGTCTATCTACTCACAAATAATTAATTGTTTAGTTATTTCTTTAACATATTTTGCAATCGATCTTAAAGTTTTTTTGTTGAAATGCTTGCCAAACAAATGCATTTTATGTGAAACAGACGACGTGGGTAATACTTGGCTAAAACTTTGAGTTTATTTAAATTTACATCGAAAATTAACTAGCATTCACTCGGTTTTAGTCAAAATTATGAAATTAAAAATATGTGGTTGTTGTTAATCTAATTAGTTTTTTTAAGTAATTAAAATGTGGATATTTTAAATATAAAAGAAAATAATTCTTTACTAATTCATACTAAATAATTAGGACTTTCCTCGCATACTCGCGTCAACTTTTTTTTACATAAGTTAGTATCTAACTGATAAATAATGTAAAACAAAATTGGCAAAGTTATAATTCACAACTTCCCTGTCATTATTTTTAACTGGAAATCGGAACATCGGAACATTGATGTGCCTCGTGAACTGATCCTCGTATTCTGACAACCCGTGTACGCACCTTTTTACCCTTCAGAATGTTTGACATAAAATTATCAATGCGAAATAAAGTTAAAATAAATGGGTATTTATTTTTTAAGCTCAACACTAACTGTAGGCCTGATACAAAGTTATAAGGAGCTAATTTTCACATTACTAGGGTACATAATCCACTCCAGTAACTGTTTTCTCCCGGGGTTTCGTGGCTCTCAAAGGCAGTGGTAAGGAATACTTATTGTCAAGGTCGCCGAGCGGTGCTGATACCAGCTTCCCGTACATGGGAGGGTGAGGGGAGATGGCATGACTGGCTGGTTAACGTAGTACGTCCTAAGACTGCTAGGGGCGTGCGCTGTCGATACCCAGCGATTGAAGCGATCGCTGAGACGGAGCTTCCTAATACAACAATTCTTCTGCGAAAATGGACAGAAAATTTAACCTGGGCTCGCGACTTCTATACATTATATATATTCAATGCTATAACGAAGGTAGCTAAGTAAAATATAATGCCGTCGTCCCGGTAACGGAGGCTGCGTTAGCGGGTGAGCCTAGTAGGGAAGTCGGCTGGTATACTTTCGGTCCGGATGGACGCCAGGCTAGCTTGCAGCTAGGCCATGGTGGGTGTGGCTCGTCAGCCCCTGTGCAGCTCACTAGGCTCGCCGGCGGTGCGGCGTTCGCGTCCGGAAAACACTTACATATCTCACTATTCGCGTCTCACGTCTCGCGGTCTCACGTCTCCCGGTGTCTCACAAGGTTACACTTCCGTCCTTGGTCGCGCGCGGGCGAAGACTGACTAGTGATGGTGACTGCGCGGAGGAGGGGTGTGAGGGTGTGTTCTGCCAGCGGGGGCTGGTGCTGGTGGGGTGGGGTCCGGGCTTTACTGCCCACGGAGGTACGATGTCAATTGCCCCCCCCCCCTGGAGAAGCCCGGTCTTACCCCGCGCTCGGGCCCCCGCGGCGTGTTTGCACCCTCACTGCTGGCAGCAGGTCCAGGTGGGAGGCGCCTGTGAGAGCCGCCGCTGGTAGGGTCTGCGCTCTGCTTCCCCCTGCGTCCCTCGTGGTGTACCTGGGGGCGGCGTCTCCAGATGAGGGCCCCTGGGATGTTGCCCATGTGGTATGCCTCCAGGTACCTGGGTGGCCGTCGTACTCGGCGGGGGTGGTCAGGTCGACCGTCTCCTGCCCGACTCCCCAGAGGCTGTGGGCTGTCATTGGTCTTTACGGTGGTTACCCCATATCCGGGTTGCCCCCGCGTTTGTTGCAGATGGCATGGACTCCTTTCCTGCTCTGGGATTCCTACCGAGGGTCCATCTGTGGGTCCATTGATGCAGCTGTTTTTCTCTCTGGGCCGAATTTGACTGACGATGACCGGTAGGGCACCCTCTCCTGCTCAGGGATACCTGGTGACATGTCTGCATTGTTGGTTTCAGCAGCCTGATAGCACTGGGGACTCCCTGTTTTATTCCACCATTCGCGAGCCTCAGGCCTAGCCATGGGCAGCTCGAGTTTTGGCCTCTTGGTGCGGCTGTTGTGAGCCGGTCTCCTGCATAGTCCTCCACGAAGGGGGGGTGCGGTGACTGTCGGTGTGGTCCTATGGGTGGTTCTTCATCTGGGTCGCTCACATACATTGTGAAGGTGGCTCCTTCTAGGGGTGCAAGGTGGCCCCAGGCACCGCGAGTGGGCGACTCCAGTGTTTCTGGGTCTAGCTCCTCCGGCTCAGTCACGACTGGTAGGGTGGGCGGCGTGCCATCAGCTTCGGGCTCAGATTACTCTGCTGAGACATCTGTGATGCTGAATTTCCCCAGGTTTTCTTGTTGAGGCTGTGGTCGGCACAGGGATTGTACGTCGGGTAGTTCGCTATTCCTCCCAGCGGAGGGTGTTTGAGGTTCATCCGATTCCCCCTGTGACCTCGTGTCGATGGATGGGCAGTTGGGAGTCGGTGTCCCCGGGAGCCTGTCTCCTGGTAGTGGGGCGAGTCGTAGGTCATCCCGGTGTATTTTCTTGACTCGGCGCCCGCCTAGGCATACCTGGTATGTCGTCTGGCCGAGCTGTTTCTGAACGGTGTAGGGCCCGCCCCATCGCGGGGCTAACCCCGCGCAGTAATTGCGAGGGGCAGCTGACAACGGGTGGATCCGGACATAGACTTGATCCCCGGCCCGCACCCCAGGAGGGGGTTGATTTGTTATATGTGTGATCTCCTGCGTGTATGCCCATTGCCTCTGACGTGCATCCTCGTGTGCGAGGTTGCGATGCTTGTCCCGTTCCTCCAAATCTTCCGCTGTGTGCAGACACAAAAGAGTGCATCTGTGAGGTGTTGGTCCCACTGGGCATGGTCCTGGCCCAAATGGATGCGGAGTTGCACTTTCAGCTCCTGGTTCCTGCGTTCTGTGGAGTTGGCCCGCTGGTGGTAGGCAGGTATAGTGTGGTGTCGGATTTGTTGCTCTCCACACCAGGCTTTCCAACACCGGCCCAGGAACTGACTGGCATTGTCCGTGAGAACCGACTGTGGGTAGCCCCAGCGTGGCAGGAACTCTGTGCTCAAGATCTTGGTGATCGTGGCCGCCCGCACGTTCCGACATGGGTAGGCCTCCGTCCAGCATGTAAAGAGGTCAGTTACTACGAGGATGAAGCAGTGTCCTCTAGGAGTTCGTGGGTAGGAGCCCTTCACGTCGAGCACTAGTGTTTGGAATGCCGTGGTGGGCTCACGGGGCTGCTGTTGTTCCTCCCCAACTCGTCTTCGAGCCTTCCGCGACTGGCATATCTCACACTCACGCACGTAATCTCGTACATCACGGGTGACTCCGGGCCAGTGGTAGAACTGACCCACTGCCCGTCATGTTTGGTCAGTACCTGGGTGGCCGGCGAAGTCATGGTCATGGTGGAAACGTAGCACAGCCTCCAGTGCCTCGGGTGGTACATATGTTTTCCACTCAACATGTTCCCCGGGTGCTCGGTTCATCAATGTCCCGTCCTGGGTACTCCAGGTCTCCTGATCTCCTTCGGTCACCTGCTGGCGTCGACGGGCAGCTTCTGGTGAGACTTCTTGTGCCTCTAGTACCCGTCGGTGGATGTCGTTCGAGGTACACGGAGGATTGCCCTCTTCCAGTGTGTCGGCTGTGATCCGAGTGCAAGTCGCATCTGGGTGAGGTAGCCTGTTTCGGCTGTTGGGGGGCAACATGTCTTCCCACTCTTCTGGGTCGATCAGCTCATTGCGCTCGTCCGGCTCACTGGACAGCAGGTCGGGCAGCTGGTTGTCTGCTCCGGGGACGTGTTCGACGTTGAATTCGAAGTAACAATGCCCACCAGATCAGTTTGCCCTTCCTTCCGTGCATTGTATGTAACCAGGTTAGGCAGTGGTTGTCTGTGCGAAGTGTGAAGGACTTCCCTTCCAAGTGTGGGCGGTACTTCTTTATCATCCACACGACAGCCAGGCACTCCTGCTCGTTACTATGATAACGATGTTCTGCCGAGCCGAACTTCGCACTGGCATAATCTATAACTTGCCGACCCCCATGCTGGTCCAGGTGGAACAGCACGGCCCCTAACCCCAGGGTACTGGCGTCGGTCTGCAAGTACAAATGACGCTCTGGGTCGACCCGTGCCAGAGTATGGCATTGTGTGAACACCATTTTGACCTGGCTGAATGCTTTCTGAGCAATTGCATCCCACCGGTAGCGGTGTTGTGGGGACAGGAGGTCAGTCAGCGGGGCAATGACGTGAGAGAAGTTCGGCACATAACTCCTCAGCCAGTTGACGAGGCCGATGAACCACTGCAATTGCTTGCGGGTCGGGGGAACCTCGGCCTCTGCGATTTTCCGCAGGTGGCTGGGCTGTGGGCGGTTGCCCGCTGCATCCACGACGTGTCCCAGGAACTCGACTTCTGAAGCGCCGATGTGGCATTTGAGCGGGGCTACCGTTAAGTGGTGAGTGGCCAGCCGCTCCAGGACGAGTGCTAGGTGTTGGACATGGTCTTCCTATATCTCAGAAAACACAATGACATCATCCAGGTAGGCCATGGCAAACTGCCCCAAATAGCCCTCCAGCACTCGTGTTATAATTTCCTGGAATGTTGCAGGCGCGCACTTAAGGCCGAAAGGCATGGCTCTAAACTGGAAGCGCCGCCCATCTGGGATGGTGAAGGCCATCTTCTCCCTGTCCCTGTGCCGTATGGGCACCTTTCCAGTAGCCGGCCTTCAGGTCAAGGGTGCTGAACACCTTGGCCCGTCCTAGCCCAGCTAAGGTGGCCTCGACTAAGGCGGCCTCGACACTGATCTTCGGGGGGGGGGGGGGGGGGGGGTAGTACCGATGGTGATGGCATTCAGGGGCTGGAAGTCGACGCAAAAACGTAATGAGCCATCCTTCTTGGGGGCCAACACCACACAGGAATTGTAGTGACTACTAAATGGCTCGATGACGCCATCTTGCAGCATCTCTGACACCTGCTCCCGGATGGCACGCTGCTCCCTGAAGCCATACCTCCTAGGTGGCTCGTGGATAGGTCGATCATGGGTGGTGGGGATCTGGTGTTCCACTACTGTGGTGCGTCGGAGTAGGCTGGACGTGGCGAACACACCTTGCCTCTCGCAGAGTACCTGTTTGATGGCGGCTTGATACTGTAGGGGGACATCGTGGTGTAACTGTCTCAGAGTCAGCGGCTCACTAGGTGGTTCAGGTGTGAAGCCTATGCCATACACTGTGAACCATTTCGGTATTCCCACGTGGACGCGGGCCGACTTTAGCTCCACTACAGCATCATGTGCTGCTATCCATGGTTGTCCCAGGACAAGGGCCTCGTGTAAATCCCCCACAACAAGGGCAGTCACTGTGGTCGTAAGGTCCCGAAGGCTTACCTCAATCTCTGCCTGGCCCACTGTCACTCCTGGTCGTGTGGGGATCGCTAGGCGCAGCTCCGCATGGTGAGGCCGGAGTGCCCCTGGTGGTACGAGGCTCGGGGTGATGAACACATGGCTGGCGCCTGTGTCCACCAGCGCTGCAGCCGGCCGGCCATTCACCTCCACCGGTATGCGCAGCAGGTGGTCTTGCAGTTGGAATAGCTGGCCCAGGGTTGGCCTGGGGCCAGTTGTGCTCCCAGTAGCCAGTGGTGCCCCCAGTGGTGGGGCAGTTGGTGCCCGGGAGAGTGTAATAGCAGGTGGTGCTGATGATGTTAATGGTGCTGGGTCTGTGGTAGGTGGTGCTGGCATGGCTGGTGGTGCGGATGGTGGTCTTGTGGGGGCGGGCACCTCAGTTCCGCGCCCCCGGTGGCCCGTTTCCCGATGAGGCTGTCGTCGGGTGCTGGCATTGTGATGGAGGGAGGGGGCACTCACAATGCCAGTGGTATGTTCCGCTGGGACAGCCTCGTTGGCACTGTGGTGGCTGGTCATATTCACGTGGCTGCGAGTGTTCACGGTAGCCCTGTGGGTTGAGTGCCAATGGTGGTGCTGTCGCGCCCTCGATGGCCCGCTGTCGTCTGGGTAGGGTTTGCCACTCGGTTGTCCTGAC